>NW_017100087.1:414508-516564 GCF_001412225.1 Nicrophorus vespilloides | reverse complement strand
ATCTCCGCCTCTGAACAAGGACAACTCATCAACGCTGGAACTGAAAACGAAGCCATCGCCGTCCGTGGACAATTCTCTTACATCGGTGCTGATGGTGTCACTTACACTGTTACCTATGTTGCCGATGAGAACGGTTTCCAACCACAAGGAGCTCATATCCCAAAAGATGACCACTAAACTATAGACTGCTATGTACACTGATTACGAAAATTAAATTATTTTAAAAATAATAATTACACGTTTTTTTTTATTAAACATTTTTAACAAGATTTCACAATAATACTTTCATAATAACAGTTAATGAAAATGTGAGTAATGATGAGTAATGCAAATTACGCTTATTACTTCAGAAAATGTCAAAACTTTTATATCTGCAGTGCACCTCGTTAATTTTGAACAAATAGATGAAGTAGGCAATTTAAATGTATCGAAAGTAAATTCTTGTCTATAATCATAATCATTTCTTCATCTTCATATAATTTGCAATAATAGTATTTCCTTACAAGAAAATAATAAGAATTTTTGAAGAAAATTTTGTTATTCTACAGGTAACAAAAATTTAAAAAAATAATTAACTTAAAAATTAATGAATATTAGTTCGATCAAAGTAAATTCTATAAAAAATGATATTTCTTTAAAAGAAAGAGAAGTAAGATTTTTTTTTAAATAACTTAAATAAGAATAATGATGTTTTACGACTGAAAATTAGGTTGAAAGGAAGCCGAAATGAAGTGTTCTCCATAACAAATCCCCGAATTTATTGCCGGAGACAGGATAAATGCGTGTCACGCGTTCATATGTCTCATTGTGATTTGATAAATCATGGATCCAGCTGTGGGGGCTTTCGCTTTTTCCGTTTTCGCTTTCCGCGCTGCGTGAGTGATGAATGCACGAAAGCGAGTTTCGGGAATCCGGAGCCGTCGTCCGTGCCTCCTTTAACCCGGATTCCAAGAGAATCCGGTGTGTAAATAAACGTGGCATGTTCGGATCGTCCCATCAAGATGCGCGATCGAAACTAACCATCACGACGTTGCTATTTGGAAAAGTTCATTAAGAGCATTACACGGATTCCGGGCTGCTCGAAAAATTCGAAAAACAAGAATAAATCGGATTCCCCGCCATTATCTTGTCTACATTAATTTTTAGTTCGATTATGCAATCTATGTGTTAGGATGAGCCCGAGCGAATAATATTGGATATTTCGGTCTCCTGCAGTATTTATTACCTTCGAAAAATATGTTTAGAAAAAAAAAATATTCAGATATAAATAATTGATAGGTGAGAGTGTTGGTAAAAGCAGAAGTGTATTTGATGCAAATTACATAATGCGGACCGGTAATGTCAGGAGCTCTGGAAGAACAAAACGCTGTTTGCATTGTGAGAGAGATGTCTTTTAATTATCATTGGCAATATGTACATAAGTGTGTCACATAAAGAATGAGAAGTGTGTGTATGTGTTGATGTGCTGTGTTGTGTTGGATTCCATTCGGCGTCGGCTCCGGAGCTGCCGCAGTTGCGGCAGGCGGCTGAGGGAAAGGCAGAAGATGAGTTTTGACCTATTACCTCACACGCGAAAGGTCATTTGACACAACGCAGAATCTCTTTGAACTATAGGCCAAAGTTAAAACAGCTATGACCCAAAAGTGACTATTTTCACTAAACGCAGTCCATCTACTCCCAATGGGAGTAATGGGCCTATTTCCCTACGACAAGGTTCGATCGTAATTAAGACACTTGTCTGGGCGATGGTAGAAGGAACGGTTGGGCGCGATAGGATCCGAGCTTACTTACCTATGTAATTTAATAAATGATCGGCTCTGGCATTCTAAAAAGTAAACAGTGCACGTACAGTTATGCAGGCTGACATTTTGTGTGGCTGCCTCTGCCGCCCCTGGCAAGGACACTCTCATCTCCTGACCACGAACACATTTTACTATTTCTCGTTTCCAGTGTGCACTCCTCTCGCCAACATCTCCCGGATTATCCACTCAAGGATCTGCACATAAATTCTGATCGGACTATGTAACATTACTTTGCTCGCATGTTAATCCAATCAAATTGCTACTGTCCTCTCTTCTTGATCTAAATCAGTACCACAATTGAACAAATATCAAATGTATAAATTTACTTACCCTTAAAGTTTTAACCCTACGTTCACATTCTCAAATTACATAAATAATGATATAAACAAAAATGATATGTCAATGGATGATTTTTGTTACTAAACAAATTATGTTTTTATTTTGTTTTACGTAATTTTATTCCTAAAGAAATATAAGAGCAGATATCGAGTTTTTAAAGACTTTTATTCAAACTTATAAATATTTACATTTGAAATTATATTTGTTCCAATAATATTTTACTTAATCTCAGTTCCTCATTTGAATGTGTAGAAGTACATCAAGTACAAATAATTATTTATAAATTCCCATGAAATAGAAAAACAAATAAACCTTACTATTAACCTTTTCACGTTAATTTAAACGCAGAAATGTTAAATTTGAATTATTTTTTCTAATATCAATAAGTCTATTCACTTATTTTCTTAATGTAATCAGTAAAACATCAAGTAATAATAATTTGATAAATATATATATTTAAAAAGTAAATTTGCTTAATGAAAAAACCTATTATTACAATTAAATTTAAATTAAAATATGCTTTAGTACTTCACTATTGAAATAATAGAAACTAAGAACAAATTAAGCGCAAGAAAAAAAGATGCTCACATGTTTAAATCTGAATGTTAATTTATTTACCAATCACTTAAACAAAACTTATATGTCAAGTTAAATACTGCATTTGACCAGAGGCGAGAGGTGATCTTTCAACGCTAAAGGTATTATCTTTCATCTGCAATTATTATTATTGGTTGCGTCAATTGTCCGAATAATAATTTCCAAACATTTGCAATTTATCTATGAATGCCATTTATCTTATTATTTTTTTTATTATTTCTAAACTTTGCAGAAATTACAACTTTTACTAATATTAATTATGATTTATAATTGATTTCGTTTTTGCACTCTGACATAAATTTAAAGACAGAATTTCATCAATAATTATAGTTTATAAAAACTACAATACTTTCATTATGTTTGATAATCATTAAGTTAATCTTTTTTATTTTAAGTCTGTATATTTTTCCTTCTCTATGGTCAATATAAAAGTGAAAATAAATTTGAAAGAGTAAATTATTATAGGCAACCCAACAATCTGTTATTTCTCGAGACTTTATATTTAGATCATCTAAATTAGTTTTGATGTGTTTAAAACACATAATATTACTTTACCATAATATTATTTATTACCATCTACAATATATTTCTTAATTTTTAATATTTGTGTAATTAAAGTAAATTAGTGATCCAATATTATACAGATTTTGGTTCTAATAGGTGTTATGTATTTAGATAAAAATGTCAGTTATAATTGACATTATATAAACGATATTAAACTATTTTTTTCAAATTTTATTATAAGCATCAGTTACTAAAAAAACGCACTAACTTTATTAATTTTACATTCAATTTCTCAGTATTTTTTTCATATATTATTAGTTAACAATATGAAATTAAAAATTAAGTATAATATTCTAATAATATATAAGTTATATGATTTTTGAACAAGTAAATAATTAACTATTTTATGTAACCAATATTTAAATGGATTTAATAAATGTTCCTATAATAATGTGAGACCTATTTAAAAATCGTTAGGAATTCAATTTGGATCTCCAAGTATTTATTTAACCTGAGTTTTATTATATTTCTAATACAATTATTTAACATTTATATTGTATTTTTAAATATTATGTAAATATTACAAATAATTCCCAATGTGAAGTTGATATCATATTGTTAAATTCCACTTGAATTGTTTTAACTATTTATATAATTCACAATAAGAAGATTAGTCTAAATTGTTCTAAACTCAATAAAATATATACATAAATCTGCATCCTTTGGCAAGTTCGGTCAAGTATTCTTCGTCTTTGTTAGCTGGAGTATAGGACGGCGCATCTTCCGGCATTAAATCGATGTAACCAGCTTTAACAGCCAATTTCTGAGATGCAATTGATGTGAATAAAGTGACGCTTATATTGATGCCACGCGCTTTGCAAAGTGGTTCCCTGCAATTGTAAAACATGTACATCCTTCTTAGCAAACAAAAAAAGGGAATATTGCAACATCCTTTTTAGCAAACAAAATAAAAGGGAATATTTTCGTTACCTGGCCTTGAGTATCTGCAAACCAATGCTCTCGCCTCTGTACTCTGGTAATACAAAAAGCCCAACAGCAGACAAATAATCTTTGATGTTCAATTTTTCCATCTGCTGCTTATAACCCGGAATATATTTATCTTCGTATTCTAAAAACAACTTCACCTTCTCGTTGCTGCACTGTGAAAGCATTCGACATTAGAATAGAAAGATTTTTATAATTCCAGACTTAAATACTTCGAAATTACGATCGTTAGGCATCCGGCGACTGGTGCAGTTGAATCCAACCAGTTTTTGAGTCCCATCGTTATCTTTGGTAAAGCATATTAAACCGTACTTTTGACGTAATGTATCCAAATACAGCTCCTTCATTTCAGCCAAGGCCTCTTCATCTTCGGTTATTTCTGCGGATTAGTATTATATAATTATGATTATTTGGTTGCATATATTAATCGATCGATCTATTAAATA
Source organism: Nicrophorus vespilloides (assembly GCF_001412225.1). Taxonomy (NCBI): domain Eukaryota; kingdom Metazoa; phylum Arthropoda; class Insecta; order Coleoptera; family Silphidae; genus Nicrophorus; species Nicrophorus vespilloides. The sequence continues at coordinate 511,871 of NW_017100087.1, read as the reverse complement.
TGATTATGATACGTACTCAAGAATTTACACAGCGGCTCGTCTGACACGAATCCTTCGAAGAGGACTTTAATAACGGCATCGAAATGCTCTTCCGTTAAATCCTGCACCCAATACTTGCGTTTGAAGCCATCACGTTCACGTCCTTCGAATTCCCTCCAGATATTTGGGTATTTCCCTCCGCATGGCCTGTCCGTAGTCATTATAGCTTCGGTACTGAATAATAGAACCTTGCGTGACTAATTTGAACATTCCGCTATCTAAATCTAAGATTTGGGAAAATTATAACGTGCAATCTATTAATACTAACAGATTCATTTATACTGTTATTTATTTATTTATTTACTTTTATCTACGACCAAGTGTAAAATAATATAAAATAGTTAAAACGTATCACTGTGTAAATGTTATTATCATTGTTAATTTAAGAAACGAGAGTACATAAATCCTTGAACAAATCATCTATAGAAACGGTTCAGTGTAAATAATCCAGTTTAGATTAAATTCGTGATAATAACGAGTGAAGCGCTGTTTGTTATTATTAGTAATTAAAACAAAACTGTTACAAGTGTTTACATGGAGATGGAATACCCTAACATCGAACGACCAGAGGGTTCAGTTTATCCCAAAATCTATAAAGAGTTTGAAGGGAAGTTGAGAGACGACGGACGCCGCAAATTTTGGATACAGGATCTCACTGAAGAATATTTCGATGAAGTCATCAAAGGATGCATTGAAGGCTTCTCCGTTGAAGAACCTTTATGCAAATGCACAAGTACATAATTTTTAATTTAATATATATTTCATAAAATAAGTTAATAAGTTAATGAACTTTTGATTTCATAGAAAGTGACGAAGACGAGGATGAAGGTGATAGTGAATGGAACAAATTATGGATGTCAGCGCTTAAAGAGAAACTAAGTTTGATCTGTCTAACAAAGAACGAAGAAGGTCAAACGAAAATCGCCGGATTCAATTGTCTCGTTACATTTCACAAAGACGAAATTTTCGAGGTGATTCCTTTTTAATATTACATTTTGTAGTAATACAATTCAACAAGTCATGAATGTAAAAAAAATGTAACTCGTTGATTCATTGCGAAATTTTACTAACGCTCACAGTGAAATATTTAGGTATGACGAGTCACTGTTATTATATTTCATGTCGAGTGATAAGAAATTTAGTTCTTATTAAATTATAGTCATTGTGAAACGTTATATCATAATATAGATATGTGAATGTAATCAATTATTTCAATTATACACATTTATTTTGAAAATTTACATTAAGGACAATAAAATAACAATATTACTATATAATAATATTCATGTTCTTCAATATTTTAGCCGAAAAGCGAAAATAGTAGAAACATGTTCGGAATGTTCCAAAATGTAAGCGACCAAAGGAATGCTTTCGAAGAGTTCAAATTGGATATGTATTTATCGGCGATGGGACTGTACGTGTATCCAGAATTCAGAGGCGAAAGAATCGGGCAATTCTTGTTGGACGCAAGGTTTAGTACTTTTCGTAACAACTCTGCTAAATCTTAATGTTTTTATTTTATTAACATTTCAGGAAAGATATAGGGAAATTGTTGGGATTCAAAGCTAGTTTAACATTCTTCACTTCAACTGTATCTCAAAAACTAGCTTATCGTGTAGGATTCAAAGATTATGTTACGGTGCCGTACGTAGAGTTACTCGAAACCCACAAAGATTTTCTTTTACCATCCATTCTAGACCACAGCAAAGAACTTAAATACATGTACATGCTATATTAAATGTATGAAGTTATTCAATGTTATCAATATAGTTTAGTTTTTTTTTCATTGGGGTTAATATATTAGAAAATAGTTTTCAAAGGTCAAATTATAGTTCAGAATTTAATATTAAGCATCGCAAAATAATAATTTACATGATACTGCACTACGTGATACATCCCATAAAATGCTATTTAAAAAAAAATGAATATACAATTGTAAACATGGTTTACGTGATATTTATTTTTCATACAAATTTTAAAATTTACCGTTTAGATATTTAATACAGCTCGTTCAAACATTCTAATATTAGTCATAAATAATTAATGTAACTAATACATTCATACTGTTTGATATATATTTTGCACTAAACATATTTATTATTCAAAATAAATTTCTACTAACATTAGTTAATTAAAACTTTGTATTTCGATGATGATAACTCAGTTATTATTTTTCTAAACCAAATACAGATAATAATATATAGATAAGATAATCGCGTTGCAATGTTTGTTGCATACTTTTACGTAAAAAAACATGCAACATAAACAACATTTTGTAATCGATCAATCGGATTAACGAAATTTGCTATTGAATTTCACACAACCCATCATGCATTAGTGTTGTTGAAGTTGTATTTAATATTATCTAATTTAAATTTATCATGTAGTTAATTCATTTAGTATAAAATATTGTTATTTAAATATCATTATCATTGTAGTTTTAAACATGTATTGTATATTAAAAGTAGCAAATGTTAATGGTTTTATTAAAAACAAATATTTATATTTACTTATAGCTAATATTTAGGAAAATTTGAAAAAATAAAGTGTTTAAGTAAATATAAATAAAGGGAAGTAAATAAATGCTCCGTAATTGGATGATTTTTACTTACAATGGAGATGAGTGGAAATGCTATGGACGTATTTCTGCATCGAATTGAAAGGAACCTTAATTTGAATTATCTAATCATATATACAGCCCGAGTAATGATTAAATTGCCTTTTCTCTATTTTTGATTTAATATTCTCCGTTCATGTGTCTGTATGTGTGCGTCCATGAAATGGATAAAATGCGCGTTGCGGTCCCTCTGCTAGCCAGTCCAAATTGTCCTAATCGAGATGGAGTATCAAACTATTCAACGTCCCGAAGGTTCTGAATACCCGAAGATCTATAAAGAGTTCGAAGGGAAACTGTTAAAAGATGGCAAACGCCGGAAATACTGGATCCAGGATCTCACCGAGGAATACTTTGAGGAAGTCGTCAAGGGTTACACAGAAGGATTCATGTATGACGAACCTCTAAACAAATATTCAAGTACGCACTTTTATAATTTCACGTAGTGGCACATCAAAGATGAAAAACGCTTCGATTTAAAATGTTCTTTTCTATGATCATCTAACGTTCTTCATTCCTGTATGCTCCTGATTTTTTTCAGAATGCGCCAACGATCCAGCTTGCGTCGCCGAATGGGCCAAATTCTGGATGTCCTTCCTGAAAGAGAAAATCAGTTTGATCTGTTTGACCAAAGACGATGATGGCAAAATAAGAATAGCCGGATACAACTGCCTTCACGCAGCCCAAAAAAAGGAAGAAATGAAAGTAAGATTCATTCAATTTGATTTATTTCAAATACGCATTTTACACACGCTTATTTATACATGCGGTTATGCCAATCATGCTTTGTGATATAGCATGATATAAAAACAAATACAAGTTTTTTTTTCTGGTCGGTAGTTCCTGTTTATTTTTTTTTTCAGAAATTTTCTGTATCATTTGCATGCAATATGCTGGGTTACTATGTTTCTCAATATTCTTCCAACATTTTCTCCTCCTCGATTTATTTAATCTTTACGTCAATAATTAGAAAATGCAACAACAACATCAAAAATGTAACTAGTTTTATAATTTCGCAAGTCACGGTATTCGCATGTCGAATGATGATAAATCGGATCATACGATAAGACACAACTCAAATTCACGAAATATTGATAAATATACACAACAGTAGATTTAAAAACTGTCAGTCTAATTTATTAATAACATGCTATATAGCTAGTAACATTAGTTAAATGGCATATAGCAGGAGTTCCCAACCTTTTTGCACCCAAAAGTACATTGTAGAATACCGGTCGGGCGGCACTTAAAACGGTCGGCGGGCGCCATGGTACCCGCGGGCATATGGTTGGGGACCCCTGGCATATATAGTGTACACAAATCTAAAATCATACGTAAATGGAAGCGTTAATAACGTCCGTTGAATAAAATTAACAATAATTACCTGATACAACAACGGAAAATTCAAATGATTGTTTGTATTTCTAATCAATATTCCACAATACGGTGTACGTAGTATACTTTTTCTTTATAATGTATTATTTAACACAAAATCAATGATAAGGGACGAGTAAACAGAAATGTAAATTTCGTTTATGCAACAGATTAATAGTTCACATTTGTTTTCATTTTCAGGCAGAATCCGAAGCAGTGAGGAAAGTCTTGAAAGTCATGCAATATGTCTGCGATCAAAGGGACGCTTTTGAAGAATTCAAGATGGATAAGTATTTGTCCGCAATGGGGCTTTACGTGCATCCCGAATTCAGAGGCGAAGGTCTTGGACAAATTATTTTGGACACAAGGTATACGTCCGCTAAGTACATAATACATGTATACATTTTATATTGTTGATGTTTTAGACAAGATTTGGGTAAACTTCTGGGCTTCAAAGCCAGTCTCACTGCTTACACTTCGTGCATATCCCAGAAGCAAGCCTACAGAGCCGGATTCAAAGATTACGTGACTATTTCATACGCAGATTTGGCTAAAGTTGACAAAGATTTTCTCTTCCCCGGCATAGAAGAGCACACCAAAGATTTCAAGTATATGTACATGCTATATTAATTATAATTTAGATTATTTTGTAAATAAGTTAATTTTATTCAAGTATTGTTCGTTATTTTATGTTCATAAATAATAATAAATATGATTTTACTGTTATATTATAATTATGTCTACCCATATCTAACAAAGCGCCCAAAGCGTGATGTAAGTCCATTTATTTGCGAAAAATCGATTTTATTTTATTTTATCATGTATTGTTAAAAAATATTGATTAATTTTACTAATTACTATTTACTATTACTATTCAACCCTATAAAATACAATTTACGTTATGCAACATAATGTAAATTTGTTATTGAATTTCACACACGCTAGCATACACAGGTGACGTTGAAGTTGTTTTTAATATTATCTAATTTAAATTTTTCATGCAGTTAATTCCTAATTAATTAATTAATTAATTTAGCTTAAAATATTGTTATTGTGGAATAGGAAATAAATAAGTATTTTAGATAGCAAAAGATTTATTAAAGAAGTTAATGAATACTCCGTAATTGAGATGATTTATACTCTCTGAAAATAAAAGCTGCGACGATGGAGACGAGAGGACGTATTTTTAGCACTTTAGAACCTTAATTTGAGTTATCTAATCATACATATACGGGATAATTATTGTAAATTTGCCTTTTCTCTATTTTTTGTTTAATATTCTCCGTTCGCGTGTATGTGTGCATGTGTGCGTCCATGGGATGGATAAAATGCGCGTTGCAGTCACTTTGCTAGTCAGTCCAAATTGTCCCAATCGAGATGGAGTTCCAAACTATTCAACGTCCCGCAGGCTCCGAATACCCGAAGATCTATAAAGAGTTCGAAGGGAAGCTGTTAAAGGATGGCAAACGCCGGAAATACTGGATCCAGGATCTCACCGAGGAGTACTTTGAGGAAGTCGTCAAGGGTTACACCGAAGGATTCTTATATGACGAACCTATGTGCAAATATTCAAGTACGCTATTTTAAAGATTCACATAGACCAAAAACGCTTCAATTTAAAATTTTGATTAAATGTTCTTTTCTATTATCATGCTATGCTCATGACTTTTTCAGAATACGACAAAGATCCAGCTTGCCTCGCCGAATGGACCAAATTCTGGATGTCCTTCCTGAAAGAAAAAATCAGTTTGATCTGTTTGACCAAAGACGATGAGGGCAAAACAAGAATAGCCGGATACAACTGCCTTCACGCAGCACAAAAAAATGAAGAAATTAAAGTAAGATTCATTCATTTTGATTTATTTCAAATACGCATTTTATACACACGGTTGTGACAATCAAGCTCTGTGATATGCCATGATATAAAAACAAATTCAAAGAAGATGTCACTTGTTTTTTTTTTCTGGTCGGTAGTTCCTGTTTAATATATTTTTTCCATAAATTCTCTAAATCATTAGAGTAGTGTTACGACAATTTAAGCAATCATTAACGATAAAAAAAATCGCATTTATTTTCTTGTTGTTTTGCGTATAAATATTTGAGAAACTGAATAACATTACATAACATGTAATTTTGCGTGCTAAATGCTGGATTGCTATGTTTTTGATCTTTACATCATTAACTAGAAATTGCAACAAGAACATAAAAATGTGTAACTAGTTTCATAATTTTGCAAGTCACTGTATTCGCATGTCGAGTGATGATAAATCGCATCATACGATAAGACACTACTTAAATTCAGGAAATATTGCTAGATAAATATATTCATTTTTCGCAATAGATTTAAAAAAAATAATTCGTCAGTAAAATACGTTAGTAATTACATGCTATGAAACTAGTAACATTAGTTAATTTAAATGACATATAGAGTACTTATGGCGTAGCTTGATCGATATGACACGTGACGACATCGGTTTACACAAATCAAAAATCATATTTAATTGGAAGCCTTGATAACATCCGCTGAATATAATTAACAACAATTACATAATACAATAACGGGAAATTCAAATGATTGTTTGTACTTCTAATAAAATAGTGTAACTTCTATATCTGTATTATAGAATTTTATTTGCACATGCACGAAATCAATGATAAGGAACGAGTAAACAGAAATTTAAATTTCGTTTATGCAACAGATTAATAGTTCACATTTGTTTGTGATTTTCAGGCAGAATCCGAAGCAGTGAAGAAGTTCTTAAAAATCTTGCATTATGTCTGCGATCAGAGGGACGCTTTCGAAGAATTCAAGATAGATAAGTACTTGTACGGAATGGGGCTTTACGTGCTTCCCGAATTCAGAGGTGAAGGTCTTGGACAAGTTATTTTGGACACAAGGTATACATCCGCCACAATACAATACATGGATATATTTTGTTGTTGATGTTTTAGACAAGATTTGGGTAAGCTTCTTGGTTTCAAAGCCAGTCTGACTGCTTATACTTCGTGCATATCCCAGAAGCAAGCCTACAGAGCCGGATTTAAAGATTACGTGACTATTTCATACGCTGATTTGGCCAAAGTCGACAAAGATTTTCACTTCCCCGGCATAGAAGAGCACACCAAAGATTTCAAGAATATGTATATGCTATATTAATTATCATTTTATGATGCTAGATTATTTTGTAAATAAGTTAATTCTGTTGAAATATTGTTTATTATGTTATGTTAAAAATAATAATAAATATGATTTTTCTGTAATATTATCAAGTATATATTACTTAACTAGTTAAAATATATGATTTAATCAAATACAGATTAAATCGACAATGATTATGAAATCTATATCAAATATCGTAACATTCATAATCGTTTAATGAGAAGAACATTTAATAAAAGTTGTTAATAATAATCAGTTTGTTTTGTTTTAATCATTTATTGTTGTTTTGATTAAATGTATTAATTACTATTTACAACAATTAGAGATTGACGTAAAAAATAAGTAAGTACTTTTGTCGATGTATCACCGTACAAAATACTACTCAATGGAAAAAGTATTTAGACAACATATTATTTGTTCTAAGCATTTCTTGATGTAAATTTACGCGAATCCAAGAGACATTAGCGAAATTTTCTTTCTTAATAATCAACAAAGGATTTTCAACTATGGTTCTTTCAGATTTATTTTCGTTAACTACCGTATAGATAGTAAAATTATTCATAAGTAATAAATGCAACTAATACAATTTTAGGTATTTAACAGCTTGATATATTTTTTGCACTAAACATATTTGTTATTCAAATTAAATATCTAATAATATTAGTTTGATAGAATTAATTCCTAATTCATTCATTCATTCATTTTGTATAAAATATTGTTATTGTGTTGTAAAATATTTAAATATCGTTGATATCTGTGAAATATTAAGGAGTTCTTGGTCCTAAATGGACCAATAAAAATTGTTACTATAGTCGCCTTTTTCACGAAAATCCGATACGAAAGTTCGTTGGTTCGATCCTCAAAAACCAACAAAATTTGAGGCCGATAAAGCCGAAAAGGTGTAGAAATATTTTGAATTCATTATATGCAAAATGATGATGGTTAGGTAGTAAATATAGAATAAATAAATAGAAAGATTTTTAAGTGAAGTAAATAAATGTACTTAATTGAGATGATTATATATAGCAGGAGTAATGATTAAATTGCCTTTTCTCTATTTTTTATTTAATATTCTCCGTTCCGTGTGTGCGTGTATGTGTGCGTTCATGGAATGGATAAAATGCGCGTTGCGGTCACTCTACAAGTCAGTCCAAATTGTCGTAATCAAGATGGAGTTTGAAACTATCCAACGTCCCGCAGGTTCCGAATACCCGAAGATCTATAAAGAGTTCGAAGGGAAGCTGTTAAAGGATGGCAAACGCCAGAAATACTGGATCCAGGATCTCAACGAGGAATACTTTGAGGAAGTCGTCAAGAGTCACATCGAAGGTTTCATTTAGGATGAACCATGAAGAAATATTCAAGTACGCACTTTTAAATTTGCGAGAAAGATCCAGCTTGCTTCGCCGAATGGGCCAAATTATTGATGTCTTTCATGAAAGAAAAAGTCAGTTTGATCTGTTTGACTAAAGACGATGAGGGCAACTGCCATCACGTAACACATAAAAAAGAAGAAATTAAAGTAAGATTAATGACTTATTTCAAATATGCATTTTATACACGCTTATTTAAACACGCGATATTGACAATCATGTTTTATGATATGGCATGATATAAACACAAACATGTCAGTTTTCTGTTCGGTAGTTCCTGTATCATTTTGTTTCAAAAATTCTCTGAACCATTAGAATGTTAGTGTTACAACAATGCAAGCAATCATTAACGATAAGAGTTTTTTTTTGCATTTAGTTTCTTGTTATTTTGAGAAACTGAATGCTTGATTATTACATAACATGCAATTTTGCATGCTAAATGCTGGGTTGCTATGTTTCTCAATAGTAACCGAACATTTTCTCCTCCTCGATTTATTAGTTCTTTACGTCATTAAATATAAATTGTACACAAAACTAAAATCATACTTAAATGGAAGCCTTAATAACAAAATCTGTTGAATAAAATTAACAATATTTATCTGATACAACAACGAAAAATTCAAATGATTGTTTGTATTTCTAATCAATTTTCAACAATATTATGCAAATAGTGAACTTCTTTTTCTATAATGTGTTATTTAATATTATTTGCACATACACAAAATCAATGATAAGGAACGAGTAAACAAAAATTTATTAATAGTTCACATTTGTTTTTGATTTTCAGGCAGACTCTGAAGCAGTGAAGAAGTTCTTAAAACTCATGCAATATGTCTGCGATCAGAGGGACATTTAAGATAGATAGGTACTTATACGGACAAGATATTTTGGACACAAGGTATACGTCCGCGAAGTACACAATACATATACACAATATATTTTTTGTTGATGGTTTAGAGAAGATTTAGGTAAACTCCTTAGGTTTAAAGCCAATCTGACTGCTTACATTTCGTGTATATCCCAGAAGCAAGTTGGCAAGCTGATTTGGTCAAAGTCGACAAAGAGCACACTAAATATTTCAAGAATATGTACAAGCTATATTAATTATCATTTGAGTTTGTTAATAATTATTATTAACAAAATTATTTAAAATATTGTTGTTGTGTTGCAAACTACTTAATTAACATTAAGTAGTTTCTTGGTCATAAATGGACCAATAAAAACGAATAAATAAATTAGTAGATTAAAAACTAAAACTAAATAGATTAAAAATATTTTGAATTCAGTATTTTAGATAGCAAATGTTAATGGTAGTAAATATAGAATAAGTAAATAGAAAGATTTATTGAGAAAACTAAATAAATGCTCCGTAATTGAGATGATTTTTACTTTCTGCGACGATGGAGATGAGTGGAAATGCTATGGACGTATTTCTGCATCGAATTGAAAGGAACCTTAATTTGAGTTATCTAATCATACATATAGCCCGAGTAATGATTAAATTGCCTTTTCTCTATTTTTTATTTAATATTCTCCGTTCGTGTGTGTGCGTCTATGTGTGCGTCCATGGAATGATAAAATGCGCGTTGCGGTCACTCTGCTAGTCAGTCCAAATTGTCCCAATCACGATGGAGAACCAAACTATCCAACGTCCCGCAGGTTGTGAATACCCAAAGATCTACAGAGAGTTCGAAGGGAAGCTGTTAAAGGATGGCAAACGCCGGAAATACTGGATCCAGGATCTCACCGAGGAATACTTTGAGGAAGTCGTCAAGGGTTACACCGAAGGATTCATGCTTGACGAACCTCTATGCAAATACTCAAGTACGCTCTTTTAAAATTTCGTAACTACATCTAAGATCCTAAACGAAATATATATTAAATGTACTTTTCTATGATTATACTTATTCGTGATTTTTTTCAGAATGCGCCAACGATCCAGCTTGCGTCGCCGAATGGGCCAAATTCTGGACGTTCTTCCTGAACGAGAAAATAAGTTTGATCTGTTTGACCAAAGACGATGAGGGTAAAACTAGAATAGCCGGATACAACTGTCTTCATGTAGCTCACAATGTGGAAGAACACGAAGTAAGATTCATTAAATTTTATTTATTTCAAATACGCTTTATGTAAACGCATGTATTTATAAACGCGATTACGACAGTCAGCATAATATAAAAACAAATACAAACGAGATGTCAGTTTTTATCTGGTCGGTAGTTCCTGTTAAATTTTTATTTTTCAACATCTCTGAATCATTACAGTTTCGACAATTATGTAAGCAATCATTAACGATAAGAATTTGCTTCGTAATATAATTACGTTATGCTAAAACATTAATAATAATTTCACATAAAAATAATTTCACATAAACATTCCATTCGTAAAAAAAAAACTACAAACATCAGCATTTGATTTTCAACTTATGCTGGAATTAGATATAATTACATTAATTATCGGAAACCGCACTAAATCAATATAATTTAATTATGAGAATACTGAAATAAGAAATCAATCTTGACTCGAGAATCGTCATGGCTTCTGCGAATTTAACGTTTTGTGGTCTGTAATCTCAATACACACATTTTCTTTAACAGTGTGCCATTAAAATACTGCGCAGTGATTACATAACCATTGCTTTGTAACATTTTCACCTGTTTTTCCTAAAAGTAAATATTTGTTACAATTTAGGTATTTTTAATATTTCTAAACTAATAATTTTCATTAATTAGAAATTTCATAATATATTCGCATGTCGAGTAATGATAAATCGCTTCATACGATAAATCAATACTCAAATAAACGAAATATTAGTAGATAAATATATTAATTTTTCGCAATCATCAATTTGAAGAAGATAATTCGTCAGCTAACTACGTCAGTAATTATAGCTACTAACATTCGTTTATTTAATGGCAATCTCTATATAAGTAATAGATTATTGTACTTATGGCGTAGCTAGATCGGGATGAATAGTTGGACACGTGCCGACAACGGTGTACACAAATCGAAAATAATGCTTAAATGGAAGCCTTGATAACAACGTCCGCTGACTAAAATTAAAAATAATTACCTGATACAACAACAGAAAATTAAAATGATTGTTTGTATTTCTAATCAATATTCAACCATGCGATGCAAATAGTGTAACTTCTGTTTCTGTAATGTATTATTTAATATTATTTGTACTTGCACGAAATTGAAGATAAAAACGAGTAAACAGAAATATAAATTTCGTTTACGTAACTGATTTATAGTTTAGATTTCTTTTGGAATTTTCAGGCAGAAACGGAAGGAGCGAGGAAGGTCTTGAAAGTCTTGCAATATGTCTGCGATCAGAGGAACGCTTTTGAAGAATTCAAGATGGATAAGTATTTGTCCGCAATGGGGCTTTACGTGCTTCCCGAATTCAGAGGCGAAGGTCTTGGACAAGTTATTTTGGACACAAGGTATACGTCTGCAAGTTGTGTATACATGAATACATTTTGTTGTTGATATTTTAGGCAAGATTTGGGTAAACTCCTTGGCTTCAAAGCTAGTCTGACTGCTTACACTTCGTTCATATCTCAGAAGCAAGCATATAGAGCCGGATTCAAAGAATACGTGACCATTTCATACGCTGATTTGGCCAAAGTCGACAAAGATTTTCTCTTCCCCGGCATCGAAGAGCACACCAAAGATTTCAAGTATATGTACATGTTGTATTAATTATTATATTATGATGCTAGGTTATTTTGTAAATAAGTTAATTCTGTTCAAATATTGTTTTTATGTTATGTTAAAAAATAATAATAAATATGATCTTACTGTTGTTATATTATAAGCGAGCAATTCCAGAATATTAAATAACTATCTAAAATTTAATCGAATGCGATCAATTAACTGAGCTATTATTTGACTCAATCTATTAATTCCATATTCAATTTGAAATCTATATCAAAATACCGTAACCTTCATAATGGTTTAATATCAAAAACATTTTTATAATTTATTGTTGAAAAATGATTGATTCAATTTACTAATTAATATTTACATCGCCATTCGGTGCAAAATGATTGAAGAACTTTACTAAACATATTTATTAATCGAATTAAATATCTAATAAAATTAGATAGAAAAAAACTTTTTATCTCTATGATGATAGATTAATAATTTTTCTAAACCAAATACATATAATAATATAGAGATAAAATAATTGCGCTGCAATGCTTGTATGTATACTTTTACGTTAAACAATATGCAACATAAACAACAGTTTTACTGAGACTGGCTTAATTGTGTCAGTAAGACACAAGCTAAGTGTAGTGGGGGAAGCAGCGGATGCCTTCCCATTGAAGAAGAAGAAACAAAAGTTTATTGTGTATTTAAATATCATTATTCTTGTTAAATAATAATTAGCTTTTGCTCCTAAATAAGCCAATAAAACTTGTTAAATAAATAAATGGTTTTAAAAATGAATTGTATATTAAAAATATTTTGAATTCAGTAGGTAGCAACTGTTAATGATAAGGTAGTAAATATAAAAGAAGTAAATAGAAAGATTTATTAAGTGAAGTAAATAAATACTCCGTAATTGAGATAAGTTTTACTCTCTGAAAATATAAACTGCGACGGTGGAGATGAGTGGAAATGCTCTGGACGTATTTCTAGCATCGAATTGAATTATCTAATCATAGTTAAAGCCCGAGTAATATTATTTTCTTTATATTTTTTTATTAATATTCTCCGTTCGTGTGTTTGCATGTGTGCGTCTCTGCATAAAATGCGCGTTGCGGTCACTCTGCTAGCTAGTCCAAATTGGTCCAATCGAGATGGAGCACCAAACTATACAACGTCCCGCAGGTACTGAATACCCGAAGATCTACAAAGAATTCGAAGGGAAACTGTTAAGGAATGGCAAACGTCAGAAATACTGGATCCAAGATCTCACCGAGGAGTACTTCGAGGAAGTCGTCAAGGGTTACACCGAAGGATTCTTATATGATGAACCTCTGTGCAAATACTCAAGTACGCACTTTTAAAGTTTCACGTAGTTGCACATCGAAGACCGAAAACGAAATTTAGATTAAATATTCTTTTTTTCAGAATGCGCCAACGATCCAGCTTGTGTCGCCGAATGGGCCAAATTCTGGATGTTATTCCTGAGCGAGAAAATGAGTTTGATCTGTTTGGCCAAAGATGATGAGGGCAAAATTAGAATAGCCGGATATAACTGCCTTCATGTAGCCCACAAAATGGCAGATTTCAAAGTAAGATTAATTAAATTTGATTTATTTCAAATACGCTTTTTAGAAAGAAACACGTTGACAGACGTTTTTTGTATATGGTCGGTAGTTTGTTTTTAATTTTCTTTTTCTAAAGTGTACAGTAGTAGTACGACAATTCAGTAAGCAAACATTAACGATAAGATTTTACTTCGTAATATAATTACGTTTTGCAAACATTAAAGTTAATACATAATAAATTTACTTAAACATTCGACTCGTATCAAACTACAAATATTAGATATACATTTGTGCAAACTCTAAATTGATATAATTTCAATATCAGAATACGAAAATAAGAAATCAATCTAGACTAAATATAAATACAGATTTTTTTAAATACTGTGCCATTAAACTACTTCGCATTAATTACATAATCATTAATAGTTTTGCAACATTTTCTCTTTTTTTTTACTAAAAGTAATTATTAGTAATTATCAAATTACGTATTTTTTTAATTGATTTAAACAAAAAAATTCTTAAGATCCAATAAAAACAATTTACTTCAAATCATTCGTTAAGTTGTAATGATTTTAATAACATTTTTCCGCTTTCGTTTTGTTGTTGTTTTGCGTATAAATAATTGAGAAACTGAATGCATGATTATTACATAACATGTAATTATGCATGATAAATGTTTGGTTGATATGTTTCTCTATACTCTCAGAACATGTTCTCCTCCTCTATTTATTTATTAGAAATTGCAACAACATACAAAAATGTAACTAGTTTTATAATTTCGCTGTATTCGCACGTCGAATGATGATAAATCGTAAGATAAGGCACTACTCAAACACACGAAAAATATTAATTTTTCTCAATGGTAGATGTAATTCGTCAGTCATATACGTCAGTAACTACATACTATATAGCTCGTAACTTAGTTTATTTAAATGACAAAATACTTATATAGAGTATTGTATTTACGGCGTAGCTAAATCGGGATGAATAGTTGGACACGTGCCGACATCGGTGTATACAAATCGAAAATAATGCTTCAATGGAAGCCTTGATAAAGTCCGCTGAATAAAATTAACAATAATTACCTGATACAACATCGGAAAATTCAAATGATTGTTTGTATTTCTAATCAATATTCTACAATGCGATGCAAGTAGTGTACTTCCATATCTATAATTTGTTATTTAATATTATTTGTACTTGCACAAAATAATAAGGGACGAGATAAGGGACGAGTGAACAGAAATGAAAATTTCACTTATGCAACATATTAATAGTTTATATTTGTATTTGATTTTCAGGCAGAGACGGAAACAGCGAGGAAGCTGTTGAACATGTTGAAATATGTCAGCGATCAGAGGGACGCTTACGAAGAATTCAAGATGGATAAGTATTTGTCCGCAATGGGGCTTTACGTGCTTCCTGAATTCAGAGGCGAAGGTCTTGGACAAATTATTTTGGATACAAGGTATACGTTTGCCAAGTACATATTACATTAATTCATTATTGTTGTTGATATTTTAGACAATATTTGGGTAAACTCCTTGGCTTTAAAGCCAGTCTAACTGCTTACACTTCGTGCATATCCCAGAAGCAAGCCTACAGAGCCGGATTCAAAGATTACGTAACCATTTCATACGATGATTTAGCCAAAGTCAACAAAGATTACGCCTTGCCCGGCATCGAGGAGCACACCAAAGAGTTCAAGTATATGTACATGCTGTATTGATTATCATTTTATGATGCTAGATTACTTTGTAAATAAGTTAATTCTATTTAAATATTGTTTGTTATTTTACTTAAAAATAATATGATCTTACTGTTATATTATAAGCGCCCAATTCCAGAATACATTGTTGTGTTCAACCATTATTATTAACGAACTAGATACATCCACGAAGTCTTTTATTCGCCTTATAATATAAACATATACATCAGCATAAAGGAATCTCCGATTCGATACAATTTAATATAAACAAAAGGGGCCCAAGCTTAAACATTTTTATACCTTTTTGAGTACTCCGAATTCATGTCCTTTTATAATCTTTCCACGTAGAATCCTAATCGATTCTCTTTTTCATATAAACAAATCCAAAGGATTTTGACCTTGTCTCATAATAAACAAAACCACCCAACTCGAATACCGCGGGAACGCTTCATCATCATATTCCCTACTCCCAATCACAACTCCTACGGGGTTAATAAGAATTAACTTTGTAAGTAGAATAAGTATTCAGGATTAGTCTCAGCAAAAGCTTTAAAGATGAACAAAGTCTCATAAAAACCTTAAATAAAAAACAAAGCCTTAAATGAAGAATATAGTCTCATAAGAATCTGAGACTATGCTCATCATATAGCATAGTCTCAGATGAATCTTAAAGCGACGAAGTTATGTAAAACCAAACGAATTTCATTAACTTCCCTACAACTGAAAATCCACACCAGACAATATTCCACTATGTCCATAAATCCATCCCTGGGATACGACATCATATATAATACTCCCTCTGTCCGAAAATATGATATACATTTGCGAAAAAAATTAAATAATACTAAAATTAAATAAAAAAAATATTAAATTCATTTTATTATCACAATATAACTAAATACAAATAATTTTAGTGTAATCCAAATTTAGATAAAAGTAAGATTTAGCCATCTTTCGCTTCTTTTGAACAAATACATTTTGTATACATTTTAGTCGAGTCGATTAATCTCAAGACATTATCTCTATGATAACATTCCTCCTCATGATAACATAATTGATTCCATACACGTTTGTAAATAATTGTTATAAAAACGTTATGAAGAGTAATTTTCTCTAATTTATTAAATTCAATTCATTCATCAATTGTGTTGCGCGAAGCTTCATATTGTAGTAATTAAATAGAGTAAAAAATACCCAAATCGAGAACGTTTAAATCGGTAGTGGTTGTGACTTAAATTGAACAATCCAACCATCAGTAGAACCGTGTTCTAATTTTTCTTTGTTCTTCATATACTGTAATAGCTGTTGCAAGATACCATGACGTTTTTCATTAGTCAATTGCTTCGATTTGGCATCTCGATTATATCTATATTTTTTTCTTAAAAAAACTAATTTTTGGTCTTCAAATTCCAACTTAACTTAAAAGCAACGACTGTCAAATATGTTATGTTATTTAGTTATCAATATGAATATTAACAGTTGCTTTGGAAACTCTAAATAATCTAATATTTGCTTTGAAATGTATACCATATTTTCGGACAGAGGGAGTATTAAAAACTGTCTAAAATGTATGATTTAAGCAAATACGATCTTATCTACTTGTTTGAGCTCAAATAACTCAACCCATTAAATTTGATATTAACAAGAATATATACTAAAAGTTGTTGAGAATAATTGTATAATCATTACCGGCGCCGGCTCGTATATATTTTCTACCGGACGGTGACTACGTGATTTAAGTCCAATTTTTAACGAAAAATGTATGTTATAATTTATTGATTCAATTTTCTAATTACTATTTACAGCATCAGGCGGTAGAACAAAGATTGAAGAACGCTGATTTATATATTATTTTTTTGTTGGTATATCAACAAAAAATAGGACCTATAAAATACCAATTTAGCCATGGTAAAACAGTACAAGAAAACTACAATTATCAAAACACGCATTTATTAATATTGTGTATGCAATAATCAAATGTTTTGTGCTTAAACAATTGTCTAAGTTTATTTATTATGGACACAATCCCAATTGTTTAGCAAGTATTATATGTGACTTATGGCAACTGTCAAGACACGTCTCGGTTGCTATTGACATAATTAACAATATTCATAATTTATTGTTATATAAACATTAGTTTTTAGTAATAAAAATAAAATCAAACTACCACCAAAATTTACTATCACTACAAATAGTAATCTAATAGTCCATAGTAATCTGTTATATAAAATTTTGCTGGAATTGCAACTGACGATAAAATATTTTTTATGACTACAAATATTTGCATTATAAAATAATTATATAACCACTAAAGACGACTTCACAAAAAAAAACCTTATAAAAGTCAACTGCATGGTACTTAATACAAAGAAGTACAACTAAATATTATTATTATTGTTATGTTTGCAATAAGCTAATGTTTCAAGATCAAACAAATATATAAGTTTATTTCTTATAGTCACTGTAACAATTATTAAACAAGCATTATATGCGAATACTGGCAACTTCCATTGGACAAAAACTTGCAAATAACTGTAACATTTATTAGATCTGAAGAAAGTTCTTTTAATAATTAATATTATTTAATCTTAATTAAACAATAGTTGTTAGTAATAATAAATCAAAAACGGACACCAACATTTCCTATCACTGCGTATAGCAATCAAAAATTATAACTTTTATCAGTTTCCTGTCAATGTTTTGCAAGTGATGATAAACCTTTTTTTAGGACTACAAATATTTATTTTATAAGTAGCAAAAAAAAAATATTCGTCCACCGGATTTCGTTTATTATTACTTGATCAGCTGAATTTTCTTCAGTAAAGTGTCCACCACACTGATAAATGATTGATTACCATCAATAAATTGAACTTCTGGATTTTTCATGTTCCTGTAAGCTTCAATAATACTACAAAATATTTGGAATTAGTGATTATTACATAGTACGAATTGTATACGAAACTCACTTGTTTCTAAATGTAGAATCATTCGCAATACATTTTTCTTGTTCCGTGTGCATCTGCCTACCGGAAATACGTTTCAACCTTTCACCCTCGTTCACGTTCAAGAAATAGACCGCGTCTGGTTTCAATAAATCCATGGGCCATTCGTAAACCTCGTCACCCTTTGGTGGTAAAGTTCCACTTTGGGCAAGAGCGTACGCAACAGTCGAATGCCAAAACCTAAAAATCAAAACATTTGCAACGTTGTTTCTAATTTGAATATATTGGGTGAAGTAAAAAGTTCTGAGCGTTTTGTCCCATACATCAAGCTTCTTCGTGCAAATGGTTCCAAACGGTTTTCTTGCTAAACTTCAATTCCTGGGCAATGGAATAATTCTGTACCACAAGAAGTATCAAATTTTCTCTTTTTTTACCTCAATTTTGGAACGCTCTAAAACACACCACTGGATTTGTTTATTGAAAACAAAACTGTTTTTAAAGCGTTATTTCGCCTTTAAGTCGCAGTATAGAATGAAAAGATGCAACGTATACATCGTGAGATATGGTTCACTAAAGCCATGTAACGAAAAAGCTCAGAACTTTTTACTTCACCTATTATTTTCCCACCTGTCTAATATGACAGGCTGCGTTTCCAATATTTTCATCATTTCGAGCGATGCTATGTAATTTCCAAGTGAATAGAATATACCTCGTATTTCTGGATGTCCATCAAAATACGGTCGTAAATTATCAAACATTTTTGGTGGTGTGCAATGAAGCCAAGCGCCTATTTTCTTCGATATTTGTTTCGTCGTCGATGTTTTACCTATTTCAAGTTATTAGGAATATTTTAATCAATAGCAAACAACGTTTTATTAGATAAGAATTACCACAGCCATCGAGGCCTTCGATGACTATTAATGGAAACTTCTTGGTAACTTGAGACGATGATAATTTCAAATTATCGTACTCTTTTAACATAGTCTTTATTTCGAATTTATCATTCCACTAAAAAAATAATAAATGCAGTTTTCCTCTATTGCAAGTAATACATTTAAAATAGATGATAAAAAAGCTCTAATTAATGAAAGAACTAGATTTTTAAATTCGAATAAAATAGTAACATACCTTATTTTGATCAATAATGTCGAGAATTGATTGTAAAGATTTATATATAACTGGCATGTTTGCAGTCACTCCAATTGACCGTTCTGTAAAACAATTGAAAACACACTGACGTGATTTATGACGTGATATTGCGAATATGTAAAAGGGGGAAACCCCCACAAGCAATTTATTCATTTTGAAAATAAAGTTGCCTATAA
Source organism: Nicrophorus vespilloides (assembly GCF_001412225.1). Taxonomy (NCBI): domain Eukaryota; kingdom Metazoa; phylum Arthropoda; class Insecta; order Coleoptera; family Silphidae; genus Nicrophorus; species Nicrophorus vespilloides. Next base: position 492,111 of record NW_017100087.1, on the reverse strand, counting down.
TAAAGTGATCCTGTTACATATTATTGCGTTATCAGTACAAGTAGCCACATGTAACCTAAAACAGAATAAATCAAGTGAAATTGTTAAAATATAGTTTATTTTATGATACTACTATGAATAATTAGATTGTTGTATAAGAGAATGATTACTGGTAAACTTACAACACTTGATGTAAATATATTACTGCTTTTAAGAAATTAACTTGGATACAAACTGAAGCTAAAACTAGCGATTCTTTCATTATATCATTTGAGTTGTTACTTGTATCGTGGCCAATAAAATAAAAATTTATATAAAGGAAATCAGAAATTACACGTCGTAGTGACCAAAAAATTCTAATCAATTCATGACAATAAACTGTATAATAAATAAAGTTTATTATGGTTTAGTTTATTTAATGTAAAATGAAATATTTTATTATTAATGAAACTTCTTTTTTTTATAAAGGTTATTGTTTTTAAGAAGGAATTTGATTTAAATAAAAATCTAATATTTATTAAAAAATACGAAATAATACTTTTATTGTAGTAAAATACTATGAAATATAAAACAGTGAATGGATACAATTAAATAAAATAGCAATAATGATATACATATGATATAGTAATAATAAATATATATATGTATATTTATGTGCATACGTTTTTTTTTCTAATTTAATTAAAACCAGGTATGTTTTCTTTTAAACTCAACGAATTTAAGAAAGCCATCCTGTTGTTCAGGAAGTCGTTGCGCATCTCCAATTGCATGGTTTTGTGTGTTAAACTAGATTTCGATCCTTTAATATTGAGGTAATGCAAGAAGTGATTTTCGATTGGAAACGTTCCTGTGATGTTCGGAATCGATTCCCAGCCTTGTCGTTCAAATTTGCTCACATTTGCGATGGGCGTTGGTTCGCTGCAATTGAAAATTAAAAGCATCAATAACATTGATTGTCAGAACAAAAACAACTATGTATTTACCTGTGAGATGCAAAATCCGTCCATATTTTAATGAGCGTCTTGCTCATCATGCGATCTTTTGCATTTAATTTTGGGAACAGCGCTGGTGAGTTGAAGAGGTATATCAGTTCATCACAATGACTAGTTCCCCAATCAAAGTTGATGTTCTCCTTGGTTGCAGCAAATACATCTCCGTACGAAAGGCTTCCTTTGTAATCGAAGTTGTAGAACCAAATGGGTGAATGTCCAAGGTAAGAATGAATGAGAGCAGATTGATATGAACCATGAATGAACGAACGATCCGAATACAGCTACAAGATTAGATATACTATAAAAATTAAATCTGTTATGTATGTGACTGTTATACATACATTGGTAAAACCTTGCACTGTTTTTGGATCATTGATATCAATGTCTTTGCCATTCATATAATACTTCTTATACTGTTGCCAAAGTTCCTCCGTGGTTCCATTAGTTAAACTAACATCTAATAAAAGTATTTTTTGGCATAGTGTATCAAAGTTCTGTTTTAGTTGCATATACGTGTCGCTCTGTCTCAATAAAGCTACAAATTTTAAATATTTACTTAATACTTATGAAAGAAATTAAGTGTTTAGACAACATACGACTTGTTCTAAGAATTCCTTCATCTGAATTTACGCCAACAATCCAAGGAACCTTTGCGAAATTTCCTTTAGTAATAATCAACAGAGGATCTTCAACTATAAATGGTTCTGGATTTCTTTCAGTTTTATTTTCGTTAACAATCGTATAGACAGTAACCGGTTCAATCGAAAAATACTGAAAATTAAAACATTAATAATTGTTCTCTAAAAACGTTATTGTTGATTTACTCTAAAAGTATCCGCTATTTGGACCATACTATCAGCATCAACATTTCTCATGCATTCAATGATGGTTTTGCTATCGGCCGTGTGATCGCACTGCGCTACCTGCGCAGAAGCCCTGAAGATTATTGCTGCAAAATCGTTCGCAGGTCGAGCCCAGATCGAAAGAGCACTTCCACTTTCAGAAATGCCTCTGTGGAATAAACCTTGGGAGGAAGGACTCAAAATGTGATGGTGTACCGATGCGGCTCCGGCACTTTGACCAAAGATTGTGACAGATTTAGGATCGCCTCCAAAGGACGCAATGTTCTTTTGCACCCAGCGCAAAGCTGCGACCTGATCCTTAAAACCCCAGTTACCAGGAGCTTCGTCGTCCAAAGATGAATAAAATCCTGAAAAAAATTGCAGATTGCTTTCAATCCTGACACGATTAAACTGACCTGTACGAACCGAATATCCCCAAACGGTAGTTGAATGTAACAAGTACGACATCTTTATCCATAAAAAATTCTGGTCCTATTAAACTGCTGTGCGACGATCCAGAGAAATATCCACCATAGTGTATGAAAACCATAACGGGAAAGAGTTTCGTTTTTGGTGTCAGATTACAGATTTCCTGGAATACATCATAGTATTAACACATTTTGTTTCTTCCAATTTATGCAGCGCTTACCTTTGGTGTATAAACGTTCAAATACAAACAATCCTCAGATCCTTCGATCGGGGGATTTGTGCTAAATAAATAGTTCTTTTGCTTGCAAATATTCCCATCTTTTGTTGCGTCGTAAAGTCCATCCCAAGGTTGATTTGGCTTTGGTTCCTGCAAATTTCACACTCTTTCAACTTCTGCATCAACAAAAAAATCAAGCCCAGATCAAACGCACCTTAAACCTAAGTTCTCCGATCGGTGGCATCGCGTAGGGGATTCCCCTAAAGCTGTAAAACGGCCGATTCGATCTTGATGCGTTGTACGTCCCGAGCAATTGACCGTACTCAGTTTGGACGATTGGTTTGCTGTAGCTGCATTTCGCATTCACCTCGTGATAACTTTTTAAAAGCAAAAAGACCAGCGGCAATATGTAAAACTTGTATTGTTTCATTGTGTCTGCAACAAAATTAAATATTTATAATCAATAACAGAAACTTTCATAATTATGGTGAAATGGTGAAAGTGAAATTTTTATTAATATCAAACATGTGCTGTTTTTTTTCTTAGTTTGTTGACATCTAAAAAGGCACCAATCAATTTAATTAAGTGGCGCTAATCATTAACTCTTGCTAAACAACAAACAGTTCTTTCACAATTTATATTGCTCCAAATCAATGTTTTAAATGCTGAATTAATTTTATAATATGATATAATATAAAAGTGATTAAAGAATTTTGGAAGATATTAATATAAAAATATTTATTTATTTACAAATATTACAATACTGATAAGGCGATTGTACGTTGCTCAAAAGATATGACCCAGCTACAAACGCATAGAAACTGTTCAACATACAATAATCATAATGAAAGTCACATCAAATTAAGATTAAAGTCGATGGAGAATGTTGGCGTTGACGAGATTAAAAAACAAGTGCAGCTTAAAATTTATTGAAAACTTCCCGTTTTTTTTTGAGATTATCAGTTTAATAAGCAGATTAATGCACTCGAAATGCAATGCCAAAATGAGAGTGCGTACAACGAATTGATCTCTCCATTCTTGTATTCACGTACCGTAAATGTTATAGAAAAATCCGCGCCTCTGCAATTCTGCCTCATTGTTCATTTCGAAAAAGTACACTAAACAGAATTTTAAAACGGACAACCACCAACGACAATCGCGAATCAAATTAAAATAATTGCAAATAACGAAACCGTAGTCCGATAACATGAGATTACTATCGCGGAGCGAGAGGAGAGGAGCAGAATAAAAAAAATCCTATTGCATTTCTTTTTTTATCAGAAATATTTGGCTCAGTCTGCTCATGAACACGAACTGAATTATATCCCATGTGCGATGAAGCTAAAGCAATGTACAATTGGTTTTTCTCAACTTAGGTTTTTTGTTTTGTTATATACCTGGAGATCGACGCAGTTCTTTGCAAACATTTACGCGACACAGGACATCTTTACGCGTAACGTGTTATGGGGTTAGTACGGATTTGCAATTTAAATACATTGCTTTACACTTTTGAAACAGTTCAACGTGCAAGTGAACCCAGTGATCCATATTTACATTTATCGTTTAATTTGCTAATGTTTAAATAATAATAAGAAGAAGATTCATGTTTATATCGTTTTACAATACTTGAATTGTCCACCCAAAATAATATTGCCAAGATGATAATAATTATAATAAATCTTATATTTCTCAACTTCTAAAGATCTCAAATTGAAGTTACCACAATAATTAATCGGAAACGTATTTCTTAGGTCAGTAGCCTTTAATGATTTTTACGTCTATTATTGACTAACGCATAAATAAATATTATTATAAATATTAAAGTATTATTGTCAATAGATCAATTAATTAAGAAATTATGTATTTAAAGCCTACGTCTGTCCTCGTTTTGCATATTTTAATAAATTTATGTATTACAGATAAAGTGCGTATATCATTAAGATTTGAATAAAGATTTTATTAGATAACATATAAATCATTATCATCCGCTATCGAAAATATAATTGAAACTATTTCCATTATAATAATGATACAAACAATATTAGTCAAAAGAAAATAACAATAATGATTGAGCTATCAATTGAGGATTTTGTTTTCCATTGATGGAAATTCCTATGAAAAATACTTTGTACTTTGATTATAATTCCATGTGTTTGTAGACACGCGCGCGATTTTCTCAAAGGAAAAATAATGTGGGCTTATCGAGTGAGAGTTGGTTCCAATAAACAAATTTATTTTGGAGATCTCTTTCATCAAAAAAGTATTAAACCACATCACTCACATATACTTGGAGCCATACACTGCATTAGTAGTTATTATGTAACTGAACTGATTGATTTTCGGTATCAAGTATAAAAAATTTATGTTTTTTTTTTCGAATTTGTTTTTATATGAAATTCCACAAACACGTGTTACGTAAATTTCCAATTCCTGTTTATTTGCAGATAATTTACACACTAATTAAATTTGTTTACATTCATAATATAAACGTAATAAATTAATAAAATTGAAGGAAAAAAAAATAATTTCTATTTTTAATTGATTCAACTTCCTGTAGCAAATAAAAATATTGTTTGAATTCATATAAATTTCGCCGGGTTTTCCACCTGCATATACCGGTTCGGAAGGTCTAAGATAAGTATCTAGCTGTTCGAATATTTTAACTCGAACACCTATTATTCATTGTTGAAAAGAATACCGAGACTACTACTACATTCATATTTTTGTTTGCACGAACTCTGTGGCGTCGAATACTTTGAATACTTAAATAGTGTACGAAATGAAAACTTGCAAATTTAATTCATGGATATGCAAATAATCGTATAGACAACCGTCCAGACGCGTAGTAGACTTAGTGTAGACGTTATTCGTTTTACAGAAATGTGCGCGTCTCTTTTAAAATGTTTATACATACATTTTCAATTAGAGTCGCTTTTGTTGAATGAAACAAAATCTACTCTGATTACGATATTTTTACATTCTTAATTAATTGTTGAACAATTTAAAGTTAAATGTCTTGTTAATTCCAAGGTAAACCACAATTAATGAAAGATTGTGTTTGTTTATTTTTAACACTAATATTTTCTTAAATTGACATTTAAATTAAGAACAATTAAAAAAAACTGAGCGTCAGCTGGAAATCTAAAATGTGTTTGTATTAGCTTTAATATTTAATAGATTGTAGTTTCGATTCAAACATTCTTTAAAATTCTAAAGTTATTTTCGCTTCCAATCTGAGAGAGGAATATTTATATGATATTAGATATAAATATCGATGAACGTATTGTTAATGTAATCTGCTTTAAAGCGCTCAGATCGTTTGAATGTACTTTCATACCTTTTCCTTCAAATGTACATGATTGTTTCCAAAAAGGGATTCACTATTGCAAACACCGACTGGCACAATCCAAAATAAACTATTGTGTAACGGCAATGGGGGAATGCAAATAAGCCTTTTTTTATTTATATACTCACTCTAAATTCCTGCTGGGCTAATTGCGAAACAAATGCACACGATAACTTTAAGGTGCGCGCTGCTATATAATGTACAATATCGAACCTACTGAATTTGGGACACCTTCAGGGCCCGACCGTGCTTGGACAAAATAAAAACTAAAATGATTCTTCGGATCGGTTTTATCGTGGCCATAGAAACTTTTCGAGTTTGCGCGTCGAATTTTGTCCAAGAAGTACACACATTTTCCCCCTTTCCTTTCGCATACGCAAAGATCCTTGTCCAATCTTAGATTACTGTGCTAAATATAATTGGAATGTAAATAATAAGGATATAAAGCTTATTTATAATTCGATACCATCAAAAGTTACTTATTGTTTTTCTATCAATTAATTTGAATTAGCAATCGTAATACACGAACTGTGCTAATTATAATTTAAGCATACTAAGTTTTAATCAAGTTTAATTTATTAATATTAACTGTGTTATGGTTTTAAGTAATTTTGCTTACATAGTAAATAATAAGTAAATGTTATTATTTTAATTATGAGAGATTAATTAATAGAGAGATAACAGATTTTTATTTGCAGAAGTGCAATGACCTTGTACTGTAACTCTTTAAATAGAAATATATGTAATTATTTTGAACTTTAGTTTAAAGTAATTATGAATTTAAAAATCGATTCGTTTAATTATGAGAACGTTAAGTATTTTCTAATATAAATATTCTTAAATTCGAATCCAGTCTGATACAATTGCACACGTGCCAATTACGGCAAACGGAATACACGGACGTAGATTTCAAGGTAATGTCAATGACACCCGAAATTGCCACCATCAAATCATTGCTTAGGGATTAAAACAATAAATTGATGAGAAATGGGTCATAGGAAATTGCTACGATTTGAATAATTTTGCTTTTCCGTTCGCGGTACAGCATCAAACGTACTTGCAAAAATTGGCCAAGATTTGAGCTTAAACGTAAGTAAAAGAATATGAACATTTGTTGATGTTGTTGTTGTTATTGTAAAGCAAAGTGATCAAGAAACGACCTTAAAAATCGGCGTGCGTGCAAAATTTGCAACAAGATCAGTTTCTTTATGTAATTAACGAAATGCGTGTTGGTTCATTGGCATTTTAAGCTCGTTACAACACAAATTCGATCGATTAAAATCAGCGCGACACAACGAAAATAGATGGATGGAAATTGCATGAATACATCAAACACAAATAGTGAAAATATGTAAAAATAGACTTATATGTTTATTCATTAATTTGAATGTAAACATTCGATAGTTTTAATCAATAGTTATGGGAAATAAATAGTTACGTTCCAAGTAAATGTAACCGAAACCGAATCTTGAACTATAGATACGGTTTCGGTTAGTTCCGGTTCGGTTCCGGTTGAAATTAAAATTTAAAATCGAAATAAATCAATTTAAAATGGTTAGTTAAAATATAAAATCGAGTCAAATATCAAATTTTGGTTTATTTTTATTTACCAAATTCCCTTCTTACTGCTGATTTCAATTATAATATTGAAAATAAAAATCAATAAATTAGTGACTGCACTTTGTAATGTTTCTTCAGTCTGTAATATCCTTTTTAATCACTTTCATTTGAGTTTGTTCTAATGAAATACTTTATTCTTCAAATTTCCGGTTCGACCCTCTGATATGTGGTAATAGCAGTGACTTTGACCGCCACTAATACATTTTACATTTTTTTTTTTTAAATATGTCGACTGTGAATAATATTGCTTTCCCACAATTAATTAAACTTCAAAAAGTATCCTACGTTTAATTTTTATGTTAGTGACATAAGTAAATCAAGTTAACAAAAATAGAATCGTTATTAATTAGCTGTAGAAACGTGAGAGCGATTTGTTTATCAAAACTTAATTTTCTTTGCCACGCGACGCAAACAAATTATAAAACAATTATAAGAAACAAGTGAATGATTTCCAGAAATTATGGACGAAATGCCATTCAAATTGTAGTGCTAAAGCTAATGAACCCGGACTTTGAATATGTTATTACACATTTTGCCATATCACCTATGCAATTAAATTAATGAACGATGATTGGGTAGCAGAATTTGTTGTTCAAAAATAACGATAATATTCGAAGCTATTTAAATTGAAAAACCTGTTTGTAAAATATACAAGTAACATTACTTTTCACGCAAATATATTAAGTTTATTGCGTAAAGCTGTTTATTTTTTTTTATATAAAGACTTTCATTTAAAGAGACACGAGAGTGTATTCGCATGTGTGCAAAAAAATGTCAAGGCTTTGTTTTATTAATTAAATCTGCATGCACTCGTTCGACAAAAGTGTTTAATAATTATTGTATAAAAAAGAAATATCTTGCAAATCGGAAACAATATAATAAATAAGTTCATAAGAAAAAAATAAAGAAATCAAATGAACAGTATATGATTTTAATTTCTTGTTTTTTTAATATAAGAGTTTGTTGTCAAAAAAATCTAGGTTAAAAGTAAGTAAAACTCACCGACGATTAAATAACAATCCTTAGAATATTAACTTTTTTTTTTGAGTATGTTAACACTTATGATGTATTGGTGTGATGGTGGTAGCACCAAAAGTACATGTACATTAACTTGACAACATTTTTAGCAGTTCCTTATAAACGTTTTCTGCGGACTACAGCACATACTCCACTAAATTATCGCGCATATAATAATGAACATACATGCCTCATACCTGATCTATGCTACAGTCTACCTCGAGCTTTTACACCAAACGGATCGAAATGTTTTCTACAATAATGAAACAGTGTTCACTACATTCAAACTATGTTACAAATAATAAAATAAATAAACAGTTTTATTTGAGAAACAAAAACCTAAGCTAAATTACATCAAAACAAATTGATTATTAAATTATATTAAAAAAAAAGAAAGAAACTCAATATCAACAAAAATAAATACAATATTTAAAAAAAAATGCAGATTTTATTTATGCTATCTCTATAACAATAACATGTAAACAAAATAATGTTATTATCAGAGTTATAATTATTTTGTCGGTTCGATGGAAAAACATTATTTTTTGTTTTGCATTAATTTATACGTAATCATTTACATAATATTTGACATTGCATTATTTCATTTTCTGCAAGCAAACGTAACTCGCAGCAATAAACAACAATTATACATAACAAAAAAAAAGCAAATAAAATCGTGTTTCTTTGCTTACAATTCATTTTCACATCTAAACATTCATCTCATTTTGATTTGGAAACATATGGTCCAAATAAAAATAAGTTTAATTCATTATATTATGGAAAGCATTTCAATTTCGAATCAAAATAAAATTTAGTTCAAGTTCATTTTTTAAGCAATAAATTTTGAATTTTAAAAATTTCAAATACTACACTTTATCATGTTATTGACTTTTATATATGTTAAATTCCGTATTACAGACTGCATACATTTAAAAAATTAGATTAAAATAAACAAAATACTTATTTACAAATAAGTCGGGGGATACCTGTATTTAAATATATTGGAAATGGCGAAGTCTACATTTGATGATGTAAATAAACTTTTTTTTTTATTTATTTTTTTCGACTTTCCGATTAATATTTTTGCAGTTAAAAAATGCCAGAAGGTCGGAATTTTTCTTAAATAAAACACGCATAAGTGTTAATTAAGATTGCTAAATAGTTTCCTCTAAATAAATTACAATATAAATAGATATTTAAAAAAAGTGACAATTTAAAAACAAATTACTTTAATGACATAACAAGTGTTAAAATTGTCTAAATAATGTTTCACAATTTACTAAATTATAGTCGATGAGTAGTAGCATTGCTACGACCGGCCCAAACAATGTTAGTTGAGGCACCAAAATCGCTTTGTTCACTTTTATCGATTCGCTTTGTTCATTTTTATCGATTAAAATTTGAAGTGATGCAATTTCTTTTTGAAGGTTTTAGAATGTCACCCTCAGCTCACTCATTTTTTTTCGTTGTCAACATAGCAACCCAAACCACCCCTTCACCGCTCATACAATGATGGGGATCTATATTTAGGATTAGTTATTAGAATTGTGATATAAAATCTCTAATATTGATTATGCAATTAAATGTTTGTTTCTTCTTATAATAAGAATATTCATTTACATAATAAATATTCATACAAGGTTTTAATAAAAATATTGTTTATTATTTACGGATTTTTGTTTTTGTTATTTATTTACATATTTTGTAATTGTAATCAGATAAGAGTTTTGGAAATATATTAATATTAAGCAGCGTTCATATATTGTTATACTAAATAATTGTAACTGTAACCAAAATTATTAATATATACCAAATTTCAACTCTAGGAAAAGAGTACAATAAACAAAAAATTGTATTGTGTTGCAAAATCCAATATGAGCAGTTTTGCAATTCCGATTAGTCTTGATCTTTCCACTCATTTTTTTCCTTGCTAATGTTTATGTGCAAGATTTGAAATTAGGGCATCTTACTTTTTGACTGTATTAAAGCAGAGGTTTCTAAATTGCGAGAGACGCGAAAAAATTGGTAGAAAATATTGGAATTTATTCTGATCGTTGAGGTAACATAAAGTTTAGAAATCCCTGTATTTAAGATTATTTTCAATTAAATTATAAGCTATATAAATATTCTTTCTAGTAAACTTATTACCTAACTAATTGTTTATTAATTATTATACGTGACCTTCCTTTATTAGTATGTAAATTAAAACGACTATTATTGTTTCCATTTTTAAACGTTAATGTAACATCATGTAAATTAAATTCTAAAATTTTTAACCTCAGTAAATTTGTAAAGCGAAATCGAAGTATAAAGTACGCGAATCTCAATTTGTTCAATGTTAACTAAAACCGCTTGTCGAATAATTACGACATAATTGCTTTGATATAATTATAATTTTCATTTTTGCACATTTTTTTCTTCGCATAATTTAACAATGATGATGTTGCCACGAAATTTAATTATTTAAAAAAAAATTATAATTTTTTTGAAAAAACAAACTTTGTACACGCATGTAAATCAATATGCAAATCGAATACAGGCACGTGTCTGTTTGGAGATTGGATATTTATACGTGCAGACTTAAGTGAATGTTCGGCGTGGAAAACAGTCGGAAAATGATGTATTACAATTTAAATTGAAGAAAAAAAAATGATTTTTCAATTACTGCCTCGGGTGAATAGGTCGAATGCACGCGAATTCTTCGACAAATCTATTGTGCTTGTTCCTTTTGTAGCGCGCACTTCGTATCACCGGGCGGACACGTGTCGATTTTTAAACAATATTTGCGTATGAAAAATAATTTATTTGCTACAAATACATTTATCTCCGAATTTTCTGTATCAATAACAAACTCGAAATCAGATTTATATTTTTATTTTGCAAACGATTTGTTTTTCGTTTAATTAATCATATATTTAATTAGAATCTAGTTAGTAGTATTTATAAATAGGAAATTAATATAAATTGAATATAATTTTATATAAATATGAATTTTTATTGAATTTAAGATAAATAAATTTATTTTCCAACAAAAACAATAAACTTGAATTTAAATCAAAATTTTATTTTGTAATTCTGTCAAAATTTCGCTAAGAAATTTTGTAATTCTTTTTAAAAGTTTACTCTCAGCACTATTACAGGATAATTTTCATAGAAATGAAATAAAGTCTTCTTTTCACATCATTCAAATTGGAATCTGCAACCAATTTATATGTTATTTCTTCTACCAATAGAACAGTGACACTCAAAGTGTGAAATATTTGGGATGTCACAAAAAAATAATAACAGATCAATCCTAGTTATTTTCTGAACTGTTTATGTCCAAAAGGAAGTCGCGGACCAAAAAGTTTGAGAATCACTGAATTAGAAGATACTTTCCGAAGTTTTAATGATTTATATTTAGAAATCTTAACGTTTACTATTTTTTTAAATAAAAACAAATAGTAAAAGCGTTATACTTTTGAACTTCATTCTCAATGAATATACTAAATCATCAATTTTAATTTCACTATAATATGTTTCTGTTATTGACATTCTGATATTTATAATAATATGAACCTTTCATTTAAAAAAAAAAACAATAGGTCAATTTTTGCTAGTCAATTTATTTACTGATGAAAATAATTGGCCAAGGACGTTTCGTACTTTCTTTTTCAATAATATATTTTCCAAATATTTATTTCCCAAAGTGTATATGGGCGACTAATAGCCGAATTGTTAAGTCGTCCTTCCCACGATTCCGTGAACGCCGGCTCGAATCCTGGTCAAGCCAGGCCCTTTGTGAGTACTCTCGGTGCTTCCAGCAATAGAGCCATCGTTCATCATTAATAGGCAGTCAAATGAAAGAGGTTCAGCATATGGACTTTCAGCCAAGTCGATGGATAATGACAGTGTTAAGGATAGCAGCAGATTCGCAGTGAAAGGAAATAGTGGAATCGCAGAGCATCAATATACTACTGAAGTTAACCTACGAGATGACAGCCAATCTACAAATTACAGAAGGATATAATGGTAAAAACTTCCATTGGGAAGTTTACCAAAAAGCAAAATTTCTACCGCCATTAGATTTAATTAATATTCGCAAGAATAAGATTGTAAATTAAATATACTATGAAATAATAAAAAAAAAACACGTGTATATGTGTTGGCAGTTGAATTTCATTTATATAAGGTATTGAATAAACCTGATGCGTTTGCAATGCCTGTATTATCAAACTATTTTTCCTATTACGTCATTGTCATTAGCATAATTAGTTAGTTATGTATCAGAAAATACAAATACTTCATATTACGTTCAAACAAGTAATGAACTGATGATAAGAAGATATTTATAAATACCTTCATTTTCCTATTTTCATATCTAGCAGTACTATTATTATCCGCAAAATTGCTTTACTAATTTATGCATAATGGTTTTATTTGCATTCTCGTTTATTTTTTTAGACTTATGGAAATAAATAAAATTGATCTACTTTGCAGATTGTTCTTATTATTAACACATTCAGATTCGTTCTTCTGTGCTGATGTTAGAGATTCATTCAAGTGAATCTAAAAAATAATATGTCAATGTTTAATAGAAAAATCTACAAGTTTATGTAGCTGTAGCATGTTTTTAATATTAAGTATCTGTATAAATTTTTATATCCTATTATATCACTGAGAGAGTTGATATTTATTATGCAAGAATACCAATACGTACCGAGTCGATAAAGTGATACAGAAAAGAATATACACTAACAGTTTAATTACCTTCGTAATACCTTATTATGCAACGCTGCATCTCTACAGCAGATAACACACCCAAGTTTCCTTTACCTTGGTTGGTCTGCCCTCGAATTCCGTAAGATCTTTAGCGACCTTATTACTTCGACAAAGTAACATCTCCATTTTGTTTAGCTCTGTAATGCCCACATACCTGCAGAAACTCTCAAAAGACAGTTCTAACCAATATAAAATAAAAATTTTATCCAAAATTTAGTAGTATAACTTATATGTTTGCATGTCAAATTGATTAGCTATCTAGTAAACTGTTTGCTTGAAATTTCTACATTTGTGTAAACATGTTAACAAATACCAGGATTCAGAAATATCTACAATCATAAATAAAATGATTATAAATATTAATAATCACTTATTTGGAATTATATTCTAGAAATTGTAATACATTTAACACGTATTTCTATACTTTTTTTTAGACATTATCTTCACGCATTCTAATTGGAAAAGCAACAACATGGATTAAAGATTATACTTTTTCAAACTTGTTTGCTTATTTTTGAACTAATTAAAATTGATAAAAATTAAAAATTGATAAAAATAATCTTTATTAGTCACCAATTGTAACCAAAGGGCTATCGACCTATAATTTTCTTATTTAAAATATAGGAAGATAAATTTTGGTTTTGTACATTAAATAAAACTTCGACAATAATGGTAATTTAAATTTATTGACATATGATTTTAAACATAATTTTCTGCCAAATATCGTACAACAGGAATGTAATTATAAATTTATTTTAATGAAGCGGTAATATTTCAATAACATATTTATTATTTGCACATGAATATATCGCCGTTCAAACGTACAAATATTTACATCTGTAATTGTCCAATATATTTCTTAATCTCGACTCCTTCCCAATGTTTCTCCTTGAGATCCAAAAAAATGCTGAAATTACATAATACAGTAACTGTAACCCGAAGAACTGCGCTTACTTTTGCATTATATGTTCCAGCACTTTCTTCTCCTTGCCATTCAAACCGTTATAAAAAGTGTCCAAGTTGGATTTCAGCAAATCCACGGTGTTCATACCGACCAAATGTGTGTGGATACTTTTCTTGCTATAGACATAATGCATGGCCAATTTAGCTAATTCCACGTCATTTTCCTACGAAACACGAAATGCGGCTATAAAATTCTCATATAAAATAATTTGACGAAATTATCGTGAATTTCTAACACGATTTTACGGTTGATGTAATTACTTAAATTACTGTCAAATACCTTGCAGTAATTGCGAGCCTTCAAACATGCATCCTTGATGGCACTTCCAGCGGGATGCCAAGGCTGAGGTCCTCCATTTGTTAGCAAGCCCATAGCCAAATATGCAGCATTTACAATACCTACACCTTCAAACATTTCCAATGCATTTTCTAGACTATCGTCGAATAAAGACATGCGACTGTACGAGAGAACCGAATCGATCTTCACCCGGGATTTCTCGAATAATTTCGCTAATTCAATAACCGGATAACCGGTGATCCCAATAAACCTAGCCTTTCCCTGCTTCACGAACTCCTCTAATACTGGTAATGTATTATCAATTAAGTACTCCAAGGATGGAGCAAATTCAATGTCGTGCACCTAAACATATACAATCGTTATAGATTTAATATCACGCAATTGATATTAATACTTGAATTATATCCACGTAATCCAAACCAAGCCTCTTCAAACTCAACTCCAAGCTGCCTCTAGTTTTCTCGGGCGAAAAATCGAACATCAATTTAGGATCTAACTCGTATCTTCCAATTTTTGTTGCAATGTAATACGCTTTCCTAGGTATCCCATCCAGACACTACAATTTAAAATAGAAAATTCTATACACCGCACTTTTCTTTATTTCGCACGAACTTTTCCAAGTGTTTCTTCGGACGTGCCCTGTCCATACCACGGCGCTGTATCTATATAGTTTATGCCCGACTTTAAAGCACCTCGAACTGTTTTCTTGCATTCTTCTAAATCGAATCCACTAAAATTATATAAATAATTATAAATTAAACCATGCTTCAAATTTTTGTTCCTCCTGTAAGTAACGAAGTACTCTGACAAATTTGATGGCATCATACAAATTGCTATATGAAAATCATAGAGCCCTAAACAACAAGTACAAAAATTGATGAAGCGGTGGGGGGTGGATTGTCGGTTCTCAGAGGGCCACATTAAGAAAGTCATGGGCCCTAGACACCTTTTATTTCTAATATCTAAGAGTCCTAAACAAAGTCATATATCCCCACCCACATTGTAGTTCCGCTAGTAAATCAAGGCAAGGACTCAATTTATCAACATCAAAATTTGATGTTCCGATAGTGTTCCGATAACTCAATTTTGAACTCTACACTTGAAAAAAAAAACTATATCTGATGTATTACTTTGTACTCAATTACAATAATATTATATAACATTTATTATTCTTATATATAAATATAGAACTTGTTTCGAAAGTTATATAGGCAACTTACTCTTCATTGTTATTGTAAGTTCTTACTGGAGAAAAGAGGAAATTGAAGATACTTACCCATAAAGTTGGGAAAAACCACCAGTGCCTAATGAAAGTTTAGATACGTTGATTCCCGTCTTACCAAGTGGACTATATGCCATTCGTTTCACGGCATTTTCATCATGAAAATCACAAATATATGTTTCAGGAAAATCACACATCTTACTCAGCCAATGGAGACGTAATTATGAGTATCATCAGTTGCAATTTATGATAAGAAATGGACATGTATATTGCATGCACTCTTTTAATTCTTCTAATTTATGTTATAACCAAATTTCGTTGTTATTTAAATAAAGTTTGAAGAAAATAAAATAATTTTCATATGATAATTACCTTTTTGTTTGCCTATTTCTAGAAATTTTTAAATTCTATAGGCAACTTTACTTTCCAAAGTGCAATATGTTTAATTCTCACTGTTGCCGTTGGTAACAGCTAGTTATAAAAAAAAGGAGGAGTAAAAAATTGTACAGATTTTTCTTCTCACTTTTATCGTTTTCGTCGTTTTGTGAAAGTATATCAAAGCCAATCGCTCGCCTTTTCTCTGCCTGCTTTGCATTTGCTTTCTAATTGTACCAATCATTTCTATGTGCCAAATAGATTTATGAATTAGTTCGAAGAGACGACTTGAGTTATATAGAGTGCTTACAATGGAGTCCCTAATATTTGTAACAACGGTCGAAACCAAAGGATCGTATCTGAAGATTATGGGCCAGATTGATAAGTCAGTGGCAATACTTATAGAGTCGTCGTTGCATGAAAACAGTTCCCAATTTGATCAGGGAAAACATATGCTCAGTAAGAGTGAATGCCAAGAAGGTGTTCTCTGTTGTGCTAAATATAAAGATGGAGATTATTATAGAGCGCAAATTACTAATACAACATATTTAAGTCAGGATGTAGTCGAACTGTTATTTATTGATTATGGTAACCGAGAGAATTGCACAGTCAAGGATTTGCGAGGCATGACATGCTTTGCAGCTAACATTGTTACACTACCTCCCCTAGCACGAGAATTTATTATAGCAGGATACACACATGCCGGATCAAAATGGAATGAAAGAGCAATTGAAGAATTGTCTGAAAACATTAAATATATAAGTTATAACTATAAAGTTGTTGGTCAAATTGGAAATAATGTTATGATAACATTATTATCTGATAACAATGATCCACTAGCAAAATATGCTAAGGATGGTTTTATATCTACAGTACCACTGGAAATACAGCAGGCTGCATTACAAGAATCTATTAATAAAAGAACTTCCAATGGTCCAACAAAGTCCCCAGAAACTATCATAACTTACAGATCTACACCTATATTAGTTAATGAAGAATATAAAGCATACATCTCATATGTCACTGATGGTCCCTGCTTATTTACTGTTCAACTTCGAGAGATGGAAGAAAAGTTAGATAATTTAATGAGGGATATTAATAACCCAGGAATGAACCTGCAGAGATTGGATGATTTTCCAATACCAGGCAGTGTATGTCTGGCACAAAGTTTGGAAGACAACTATATTTGTCGAGCTGTAGTTACTAGCACTGTAGATAGTAGAATTAAAGTAAGTCATTAAAAAAATATTTCTATTAACAGTCTGAATTTTTATAATATTACTATCAACATATTTAAGGATGTTTTTCAAAGGCCAATTATTTTAGTATAGATAATTTGTTATCTAAGAAATGAGTCATTAAAATAAATTAACTGATAGGAAACAAAATAACTTGTTATTGATGATATTTAAAGATATTATAGCTTTCTATGCTTCTTTTTATCTAGGTCTTTTATGTGGATTTTGGAAACACAGAAGAACTTCAATTTTCTAGATTATACCAGATGCCTGTTAAATATCTAATACCTAAAGTGATGGCAACAAGATTTGGGTTAGCTGGCTTAAGTGGTTGCAATGTAAATATGGAAATGAAGGTGGCCTTTAAAGATTTTGTCACGAACAAAGTCCTTACGATGCGTAAAGTACCTCAAACTGCAGAATCGGCGTTGCCACTATGCGAATTACACGATAAGAACAATGTTAATGCTTTGGACTTCATTAAGAAAGCTGCCGTTGTCTCTTATTCAGATCCAGTTTCGCTAGTAAAAGGCATTTGCCAGGAAGTTAGGGTGACTTACGCCAATAATTGTCGGCAATTCTTTGTCCAACTGGCAAGCAAACAATACGATATAGCGTCTTTGATGAAACTAATTCAAAGAACATGTGCTTCCAAGAAGCCAATAGATCCTAGAAAAATTGCACTGGGCACTCCGTGCATCGCTCTTAATGAAAGCGACATGACATACTATCGAGCTGAAATCATTGGCATAGAAGAAAAACGCGTTTTATGCAAATTCGTTGATTTTGGTTTCCAAGGACATACCATTAAGAGCAATGTTGTTCCCGCTGATCCTGAAATAATGATGATGCTGAAGCCACAGGCCATAGAATGTTGCCTGAATGGATATTACAATATCGATAAAATTGATCCAGTGTGGGACATATTCTTTAGAAAGATTGCCGAAAAGTCACTTTTCAGTTTGAAATTGGTAGAGACCACAGGCACCAAACATTTAGTAGATTTGTTCGATGAGAAAAATGCTAGTGTTAACACGCTAATTTATGATCAGCTAGGTACAAAAACACACCATAAAAATTTGGAATCGTTTGATGCCGATAATAACATTTTAAGGTATTTTAATACGTTTAACTTTAATGCAATTATGTTAATTTTGCATTTTATTTACAGAAATACTCAAAGATCAAATTCTGGAATGGATAATATACAGTAAGTATACTTCGATTAATTTATTAAATCAAAATTTGTAAACTCGAATAAAATTAAATATACTTTAATTTAATTGTTATTCTAGATATTCAAATGGCGAAGAAAATTGGAGGGAAATTCGCAACAGGTAGGGCATCTAGCCGGCGGTGTTTTTTCATTATTTTGTTATTATTTTCTATTGCAACTTACAGAAATTCTCAAACAGGCCAGAATGGAAATAAAAAAAATAAAAATGCAGAGAAACAAAATCAGAGTAACAAAAGAAATGCCAGGTACAATCGTTAAATTATGTCGTATATCATACTGATTATTCATTGTCTTTAACTGTATTTATCAATCATTGCGCTTCTGATGATTTAAAAGTCTCTAATATAGGCAATAATTTCTAATTCTTCAATATAAGCTTGGGAGTCTCAATTCACATCTTTATTGTAATTGTTTTCATTAAATTAAACCTGTTTCCATTATTCTGTGTTGCTAAAATTAACCAACTGCTTTATGTCTTTTATTAATATAATGAATATAATTATTTGTTTTTTTTTAGAAACGATAATTCGAAAAACGAACGAAACTTGAATAATCATGGTTTAAAACAACCTACGAGGTAATTATAAACACAAATTATACTTAAAAATAAATAATATATGTTTTATTTCGATGCAGACAAAGCGACAAGGATTCAACAGATAGGCAAAAGAAGCGAGCAGATAATTCTAGGAAAACAAGTCGGTGAGAAATTATGCTTAACGTTAACAAATATTGTTAAAACTAATATTTTAAATCAGTTATAAATTAACTTTATTTGATTTGTATTCTAATTTCAGCGAGGGAAGTGAAAATAGTTATTCGGGATCCGATATCAGCGTGAACAAATATCCAAAAAAATCGATTAAACCTTTAAAACAAGAATTTGATTTCGCTGGTCCAAACGACGCATACGAAGAGTACGACGACCTGACCAAAATGTGTCTTCAAAAAGTGTCCGTCTGTTGGTTCTTCAATCCAGCAAATTTCTATTGTCAACTATATAGGGAACAGGTATAATATGAATAATGCATCTAAAACTATAACTTTATTTAAATTTAACAATCAATAGGTTCGGTTTTCTGTTATGATGAAAGAAATCCAATTCACCTATAAATCTCGTA
The DNA here is from genome assembly GCF_001412225.1 of Nicrophorus vespilloides. Classification (NCBI taxonomy): domain Eukaryota; kingdom Metazoa; phylum Arthropoda; class Insecta; order Coleoptera; family Silphidae; genus Nicrophorus; species Nicrophorus vespilloides. The sequence goes on along the minus strand of NW_017100087.1, from coordinate 472,454 downwards.
ACATATTCACCGAAGCCACGGTAGATATGCCTGTTATCGCCCAATTCGAAGACGACGGTGCTCTCTATCGTGCAAAGATTATACAAAAGATTAAATCCACAATGTCCGTGTATTTCGTTGATTTCGGTAACATTTCAAAAACTGACATCGTATATCAAATTGAGAAGAAGCACATGGAAATGCCAGCTCAAGCGCTGCATTGCTCTCTACCAGATATCGTCCCATTCGAAAACAAAGCGTGGCCGAAAACAGAAAAGTTCAGCAGCTATTTCAACAAAGATATGTATTCCTGCTTATTTTCGGAGAAGAAAGATAAATGGTAAATTAATTTTATTTTTATATAATTCTCATTTTTCAACTAATTTTGGTTTTAGTTATTATGTCAATTTATTGTTGGAGGAAATTGATCCTAAAACTTCTTTGAATTTAACCGTAAAAGAAAAATTAATAGATGATAAGTTGGCTAGTGACTATATTGCACCAAACAAATTAAAAGTTAGTTTGTTGAATAATAGAACTATAAGGTGTAAATTGCACTCCATGGAAAGCTTGTCGAATATCGAATTGCAGCTCCAACCTAAAGTGATAGTGACTTGTTCATTTTTCTTTTGGAAAAATGCAACTGAAGACTCTGAGCAGATTCTACGAAATTATATTAACAAATTTGTTATAGTACATGTTAATAACATCGTTAATGATAAGTAAGTTGATATCTTGCATTGTTTATCGAATGTCCATTAATCTTGCCCTTTTTTTAAATTAATATTTTAGATTGAGCGTTATATTTTATAACGAATTAGGAAATCTAATTGATTTATTGGTTGGAAAAAATAATGTCCCAGAGAATATTTCACCTGTGTGTCCATATCCAATCATATTCACTTCAATCGAAGGACGCATTGTGAACATCTCTGGCGTCAGTATCTTTATTAAACCGGTAAAACACGAAGAAACAATTGATTCCATTAAGCAAAATATGTGCACATATTATGAAAGAATTTCGTTCGAAGACATTAAGCTTTCTGTTGGTAAAATGGTTGCCTTTAAATCGAAAGATTCTAATTGGTACAGAGGCAGAGTGATGAAGAAAATTTCAGAACAATATAGACTTCATGTTATAGATTACGGACGCATCGAGTTTGTATCTCTGAAAGATATCAGGTAAATATATTGATGTTTTCACATCTTCTTTACTAATATCTATATTTTGCAGAGTTTTAACTATGCCGTTCTTGATATACCATGAGTTAGTAGTTCAAGTTCACGTTAAGAACTGCGCAGGATTGGAAATCAACGATTTAGTCCAATTATCTTCTTTGCATTATAAACAAGATGATTTGCATGGAAAGTTGATGGTAATACAATCAACTTGGAAACCTTTTATCGTGCCTCCAAGTAAATCCATAGCAACTTTGCTTGTAAGCGAACCTGAACAGAAACCTGAAACTGCAATTGTAGAAGCAAATACTAAACCACGAACTGATTCTAACAAGTTTCAAGTTGAATTAAGTCATTTCGATAATCCAAACGAATTTTACTTGCAGTTGATAGATTCTATAGATACAATTAACAAGTTACAAATTAAATTGCAACAAGAAGCTCCCGGTCTGCCCGCTGTTGATAATGTTACTACAGGAATCCTCTGTGCCGCGGTTTACAGTGTTGATCAGCTGTGGTACCGTGCACAGGTTTTAGACGCTGATTCCGATATAACGACTGTAAGATTCATCGATTATGGTAACACAGATGTGTTAAACAACGATTCAACAACTATAAAAATTTTGCCTGCGGAAATGTTAACTTTAGATCAACATGCTAGACGTTGCAGCCTTTACTTAGGGCCTGTGAATGGCGAATGGAGCACTGCGGCATGCGAAAGGTTTGATCTATTGGTCGCTGATAAAGATTTAGAAGTGAATATTGTGCACGAGGATGAAAAGTCAACTTACGTTGATTTGTACGCGGATGGTCAGAACGTTGGCAAGACCTTGTACAAGGAGAATCTGGCAACAAAGTTAGATTTCGAGGCTACGAATACAATCACCGGTTACTTCAGTCACATGAATTCTCCTTCAGAATTCTGGATGCAATTGGAGAGCGCTTGTGGTGATTTAGAATGGATTGCGGATCAATTGGAACATGCTGAAAATTATAAGCCCTTGGAAAATTCTGCTCCCGGCACTTTGTGCGCAGCGATTTTTGCCGACGACGGAAATTGGTACAGAGCAAGAATTCTGTCAAATACAATTGCTGGTATGTTGTTCATATTTTATTAATTGTTTGGTTATTAATACATATATGTTTCTTAGGTATCGAAGTAATCTTCATCGATTACGGAAATTCATGTACATGCACTAGCTTGAAAGAACTTCCTGAAGAACTGGTAATGCTTCCGGCTCTGGCTCAAAAGTGCAGTTTACAGAAACCTCCAGGTATCTTAGAATGGCCGATTGATGCCACCGATAGATTAAACACGATTTCTGCGGACGGCTTGGCGATTTTCAATGTTTATAAATTATCACAAGGAGAAACTTCAATTGTTCAGCTGGTTCTGAACGGCGAAGACATCAGTTTAAAGCTGTTACCTGAATTGAAGGATGTCAAACTGAGTCACGTTATTAGTGTAGATGAATTTTACGTCCAGGAAATTAGAGAAGATATGGAGAAGATGCAAGTAGAATTGCAGAAGGAAGCAGCAAATTACAAAGATTATGTAGGCGATAGTAAAGATGATGTCGTTATAGCGCAATGCGAGAGTACGTTTTTCAGGTGCAAGAAAATCGATGAGAAACAAGCGTTTCTCATCGATGTCGGCATCGTGAAGGATTTCAGTGCACTAAAAGAGTGTCCAGATAAATTTAACACTACGTCAATCGCGCCGTGTGCCGTCAAGTCTAAACTACAACCGCTGCAAGATTATACTTGGAACGAGGAAAGTTTGATCAAATTTAAAGAAATGATTGGGACCACTTTCCAAGCAGAATTTAGAAAAGATTCGCTCATCGTTCGTCTATATTATAAATACTCCGATATACGCTCTCAATTGCCTGCCGTGAAACTCTCTCCAAATTCGGTGCATACTATTCCAGCGAAACTGATTCAGCAAAAAACACCATCCAATGATGAAAAAACTATTCCCTCCACGCAAGATTCGCTTCAAGTAAACGAAAGTAATAATGAAAGTGTTGTTGATTTAGCAACAGAAATTAAGTCTGAACTTATTGAAGAGGTTGAAAGAAAAATAAATGAAATCAGTATTAAAGACGATGCCAAAAATGATGCAACCGATGTCGAACATTCCATTGAAGTTGAGGAGAGCAAGACAAAAGAAGAATGAATAAAATTCAATAACTCCGGTGACATTCAATCATGTTCTTTGTAGTTGTCATGTAGCTTTATCTAGTTTATTTTTATATCTGTTTGTTGATCGTTTAATGTGTTATTATTTAATTATTATTGTGTTAATCAGAAATAAAAATTGTTATTTTATTCTCCTATAAATTTTTATATTTATATATATTTAGTTGCTTTAATATGTATTCTTATTTATACAAAAAATAAAAATTAGTTGCATCTTTGAACTGTCATCTCCTTTTATTAATATATTATTAGTTTACATTCATTCATAATTATTTAATATAGAACATAAACAGCATTTTTAATAGCAATGTTTAATTAAAGCTATTAAATAGTAATACATATTAGTTCCATAATATATGCAAACAGAGGAAACCACATGACTAAACTGTTTTATTGAAAGTTAAATTACATCATTAAATATTAATATATTTATTGACCATTTGGGCCAACCCAAGTCTATCTGCCCAATAATTTATAATAATAAATATGGTTTGCTTATAGAAAAATAAAATAAGATTTTATAGTATATATGTTTATTAGTTTAAAACTTTATTTTCGAATACAATAATTGAGACGAAATAACACAGAGTCAGGTGAAATTTGAACTATTTTACAGAAATGCAATCGTCTACTACATACAACATAGTCAATAAAATAATATCAATTTGAAGTTGGATTTGTCATTTCAAACATACTATATTTTATCACACCAAGAAATCACAGGAATGTTTGTTTTGTATTTCTTTTCTGAAATAAAGCGAATTGGTCCATTATAGTTACCATGGTCAGAATAGGCCTCTAGAGTCATTAGATGCGGGCCACGTCACCACTTAATTAACACGTAGTGGAGAAGATGTACATGTATATAGATAAATGTATGTTTAGAGGTGTCGATTAAATTAAGCGTAATAAAGTTGTCATTGTACATTGGTCGTCCCTTGCTCAAGTCTTAGGCTTGGCCGTCCTGGCTGGCGATGGCGGATTAGAGTACCTACAAGAAAATTGAAAACTGCACCAGCTAGAAAAAGAGAACAAAACAAAACGGGAAATTTAATTATTAATTAACACTGATTCATTCTTTTCTCGGTTTATTCTCCTTCTTCGCCAATCCACTTCTTCTTTTCTCAATTGAGCTCGCAATGTTTTCTAATGTTAATTAACAATTCAACTCGTTCAATACTTACTGATCTACTGCTTGTAGTTCACCTTGTTCCTCCAAGAATTTATTTATATCGATCTGCGTTAGCAACTACAAATAAAACAAACAAGTTATTTTTCGTTTTCCTTTTATAGTGTGGATTTTAAAAGAAATAGCTCCACTATCAATTGCATAAAACAACATGCACTATGTTAAACATGTGGCACAATAGAATTCACACATTAATAGATTGTACGTGGTGGACAAACGTAAATAGATTCATTGAAACGTCATTCGTCATCCATTGTCATCGTAGTATAACTGAACTAAACTGAACCTGATGATAAATGCTACCTACGTGACACCTCGATCTAACATGCAGACGCATTATCAATGCACGTATGCGGCTTATTTCGATGTATCGAACATACATTCAACTATTATTACATACTATTTATAACAAATCGCAGATTGCATTCTTAATGATGTTTCCTTCCAAAACCGTTACAAGAACATGCTATAAAATGTATTTCCGAGCATGACGCAAATTCAACGCGATACTAAAAAATATAATTTAAAATAAAATTCAACCATCCGCAAGTTATATATATTTAAAAAATATTATTTAATATTCTAAACACCAAGACCATTCCTGCAAAGTCGATTTGTTGACTGAAATAATTACTAAATTCTATTTAAAAAAAAGACCTCTCAATCTGCAAGACGGAAGAATAACAGATTCATAGTCCATCAATGATAAAAATTCAATAGTCTGGTATTATCTGAATGCCGCGATTACAGAAAAATGATTTAAAACTAATATAAATATTATTTCAAGCGCAAAGGTTATTTTCCCTTATTACATAGAAAAACACTGTAAACTATATAATGTTTAATTAGAGGTTAATAAAAAAATATAAAGAATTCAAAATAAAAACTAAAGCATCGAATTCATGAGAAATTATATCATACCACTTCCGTTAGTTGACTCACGTAGTTTCTGCAATAAAAATATTCACAGAGTCAAAAAAAAAATGTGAATCCTATAAATACTATCGCGTTACTGCAATAACGGCTAAAATGCAAATTGTTAGAAGCTGAAATCGTAGGCGTAAAACCTTACAGGATAGCAAACATGATCATTTTCATGTTAATATTACTATTATTATAATCTAATAATCTATATATTAAAACAAATTGAATTATTTTCATTTCGACGCGATAACAACATTATTTTACTTTTTAATTGAATGAGAACATAAAGATCTATATCAGTTGTAACAATATTATCTTTCGAAAGTTGTAAATCATTTAATCATACCATGGAGTATTTGTTTGGAACATATATGTACTGGAAAGTAAAGTTTAAAAATTCGATGATTAAATAATTTCACTATGTATAAAATACTCAACAATCAAAATAGCTAAATATAAATTTATAATAATATGATACTTTAATCACGAGTTAATGTATTTTTTTTGTATTACCTATCAATTCAATAGTTTTCTACAACGTTAGAATTATTGAATGTTAAACATACTAAGTGTTTTAAATTATTACACTAAAATTTGTTTGTTTTTACTCGTATAGTGTATAATGTGTACATAATTTTTAAAAATGATGTAGCAGGCGCGCAATCCGGGACTTCTGTTCTCATCGTCACTCGTTATGCGAAACGTAGCTCGTTAAGCGAGTCATTTTTCTTACAATTGCATTTCGCTTAGCTCGTTAAGCGAGGTTCCACTGTATTTATAATCAATATTAAAAAAAAATCATTTAAATGTTAATTGTATGGTAAATTAAAAAAAATATTAAATTATTTTGCTAGTATAATTCAAATTGTATCATTCTGGTGATTCAGTTAATAAATAAGCGAAACTTGTGTTTGATCCAGTTGAACTTTAAAATCTGCTTTTAAAAAAGAACGTGAATGTTTTGACGCTGTCTCATTGATAAACATATGTTTTTTTTAATCTTATTGGAATTCTTAATTTCATATGGAAAAAGATGATGAAAAAAAAGTGAAGCAGCTAAGCAAATAAATGTGATTTGCGTTTACATCCAGTTATTTAATTTTCCTGATGAAACATAAACAGTATCTCGGCATTTATAATTAATCATAATTGCGGGTAAACGGTATCGCGTTTAACTGATAATTATCGTATTCATCGAACTACAAATGAAAATCAATTGACTTTGAAAATAATCATTGTTTTTTTTTTGTAAACATCATACACGAAACCAATTGCAATGTAGTTTTCAGAACACGCTAATTGTATTCGCAAACAAAAATCCATTTATGGACCTCACTTGATACTTGTTTACTCGAAATAAATACACAATTTTTTGGATGTCAGCTCCTGGAAACTGTTGTAACCAGCGCTATGCAAATATTGTCATAGGTGTATAACCTTCCTATATTGATTGGCTAATATAAACATATATAACCAAAAACCGTATATTTTCCTGCAAAAGTTTATTGGATTTTTAACGAGTATTTACTAGTTTATTGATTGCCATATGCAGTATTTAATCATGCATATTAATAATGTTTGCAGTTGATAAGATAAAGCTGAATTATAATTGCTGGATTTGCCCTTTTTGGTGCCATGGAAGATTTTCAATTGCTATACTAGAGAGAATCATGGAATGAATGAATGCTTTGTAAATGATAAGCAATAATAAAACATATCACCTTGGAGGGTTGCAAAAACCTCTGCGGTATCCTTGACGTGCTTTGTCCATTATTTGGTGGACCAAATCCTAGTCCCAGAAGGACAGCCTCTGGATCAGGCTTCCTGAATTCCAGGACACTCTCCACACTCGAGCAGTGGCTGCAATCGTCTGATTGCACGGAAGCATCCCTGCCCAGTAGCCTCAAGGAAGGCCTTGGCGAGTTCGGACCATAGCCCAAATTTCCTTGAGGACCAAGGTTTTGCTGCTGGGTCTTAGGGCCCGGCTGGGGCAACGTGTCCAACCACTGTTGTACGGTTATTGGGCTCTTCCGCATTTTGTCCGCATTAATCACTTACGTCGTTCTATTCATCGCAGCTCATACTGAACTGGCTCTGTTTTCTGTTTTGTAAAACGAAAGCAACAAGTTGTTTTGACGTAACGCATTTGTGACATAATTCCCATTGTGTAAATCTGCCAGCATTGGGATCGAGAAACTCAAAAATCGTTAAAACCAATGACACACTTTAGACCACAGTTGTCTTGTGTGGTTAATAGTAAAATTACATTATAGCACTATTGGAATATCAATTATTCTAATTAGAGTCTCATTCATTAAATTACATGAAACTTATGCAACCAAACATACGCTGTACCCCCTACATCAGGTATTTTTACCTTTAATATATTTACAACACAGTGTAGGAGGTGTATTTAAAAATAAATGATTTAATGTATTTCTAATTATATATATATATTCATACCAAAAACATTTATAGTATCACATTTATGATTATGTAAGAAAGTTACCAAATTTTATTAAGAAATTTCAACACAATTTATATAATTTACACCAAAATACAATTAAATATTGTACCAATTTGTTTATTACTTAATTGTTGTGTAAATATTAAAATATTAGTTGAAAACTTTAATTATATAAGATTGGTGGATGTTAGTTACACAACCTCAATTATATTATTTACATTTACCAAAACAAGTAACTCACAGAAAATAATGATTACATGTTATAGAAAACAATATTCTTAAATAAATTTGCTTTTAGCAAATAATAATATCATTTTGGGGAATGCAATTAAGGATATTGTTTTGACGTTCATTCAATGCCATTTAACTGACAGTTCGCGACAGCTAGTGCTAGTGACAGTGACAGATAAAATTTATAGTGTTTGTGATGATGTATCAACGAATTTATCGTCCAGATTCGGAATCGCGAAAAAAACAAATAGATACTTTAAAAATATACAATGCAAAGTAAGTTTTATCTAGCTTTCTAATACAATTGATTAATCTGAATTCAGTGTTTTGGAAATACAAGAAGGCAGCGAGTACCAGGTACTATTCAAATCAGGGAAAAAGGACTTCATCATTCATGTATCATTGAGCAATGATTTTCCCAGAGACAAACCGAAGCTGAAAATATCTCCAAATATCTGTCACACATGGGTGAATGCAGATGGTGAAATCACTTCTGCTCCAGGAATCTTAAATGTAAATATTCCATGTAACTGTTTGGATCATTATTAAAACTTCTTGTTTTCAGTTTACTAACCACTTAGATTTGGGACAAGTTGTTCAAGTTATCATTAGTGAATTTGTGAGGACTCCACCACCATTACTCGAAAGTATAAATGCATCTCCATGTAACAGAGGTTATTATTAAAAAATGTGATCAATGCAGTATTTTAATTTTATAATTGTAGAAGCTGATATTGGGAGAATAAGTCCAAATGTGTTTCCACAAAGTTTCTCCCCACCTGCGGCTACAAATAAATCTAGGAATTACCAAAACAGTGTGTTCCATGAGCTATCCACTATGCCATTGGATGAATTAGTTTTCTTAAATGAATGTTCAGAGAGGCAAGAGGAGTTTCTAGATAATTTACCACAAAGCAAAGAGGTTAACAAACAAGCAGATGATTTAATTAACTTGATAGAGGAGACAGCAGATAATAATTTGACTAAGCGGGACCAGCTTGAAGGATTGCAGAAAGCAATTCATGAAAGATTAGAATCTGTTACAAAACTGGTGCTGGAAACAGAACAGTTAAATATAAAGTATCAAAATTTATCAGATAGGTTTTCACCTAAAAATATTAAAGTAAGTTTTTAATATTAATGCAGTTTATAAGTTTTTTTTATATGCTTATTGTGTACAGAATCAAATTGCGACAGCTGCTAAAACCGCTGACAATCAAAGTGAGCATTTGTGCCAGCAATTTTTGGATGGCTCAATGGATGTTGATAAATTCGTTTTGGAGTTCATGCAGAAAAGAACTTTAGCTCAAATGCGTAAAACCAAGGAGGAAAAACTTTCTCAGCAATTGATGATATTAGAGAGGGCGGGATTCTAGATCATTCTTCATATTAAATTATGTCTATGGCTGTATTATTTTAGTGATTTTATTTATTATATTATTTTTGTATATATATAATATACAATACTTTCTTAAGTATTTATTGTATTTTATTACTTTTCCTTCAGTATATGAAACTGCATTCTGATACAACAAATATAATGTTAATTCATTAATATTTCTTGAAATAATCATTATTCAGGAAACATGCTATGATTTTTGAGAAGGTTCTTAGGAAAATTATACCAATATTGCTTTATTATGATGTTTTAATAATAATAATTCAATTATAATAATGAAGTACTTTGGAACCTCGTTTAACGAGTTTAAACCGTTCCAAAATTTCCTGATTTTTACTCGTATAGTGAAACATATTCAAAAATACACTTAATATGATGTTTTAAAAATGATGTAGCAGACTTCTCTTCGTCACTTTTTATGCGAAACGTCACTCGTTAAGCGAGTCATTTTTCTCGTTATGCGAGTTTCCACTGTAATTTCCAATTACTTAAAAAAATAATTTTGGTATAAGTCAATTATTTAGTAATTTTTATATAAATTTATGTAGAATAAAAAAAATATGGAGAAAGATTGCAAATGTTTGTTAAATAACTTTTATTTAAAAAATACTTCAATATTTACGAAAAAAGTAATCCTAAAATAAATTAAAATTATATAAAAATGAATACTTTCAAAATACTTAGATGAATGTTGATTTAATTTGTTCATGTAACAATATCTAGATATTTGAACATTTATACTTAAATATTATTAAAGGTTTCATCTTGTATATACTTTACAAACTACTTATAATATCAATACTATAAACTATGTGCTACAATCAATATTCAGCTGCATTTAAAAAATGTAAACATTCATAAAGTGCTTTTTGCTAAAATCGATATCCCTGAGTAGACTTGCTTAGTTTGTAGCAAAGTGTTTAATTTATTCTTAATCAGCCTAAAAAATGAATCTGAACACAAAGGGGTACAAACAAAAATAAATAATGTACATACTAAATACTAAAATATAAAATAACTAAATGCTATGATCGTATAGGAACCATGCTTTTCTAGTTGATATTTGTTTGTTTACTTATTTACATTAACCGGCTGATGAAAATGAATGAATAAACAAATAAATAATAAACAAAACAGGCCTATACATATGAAGTAGATTCGTTGTTTGGTAAACATAATTGAAAGAAAAACACTTTCAATTATATATAAATAATTACTAGCTAACTTAAATGAAAACTAAACTAAATGGATACAATTCTTATTTTTTAACGTAAATGCTGGTGTTGTTTTGTTACACTTCGACACTTCAACACTACAGAAAAAAAATATCGCCCGTAAAATCGTTATATCATAATAATAGCAATAAAAAATAATAAATTCGCACCAGAATCAAAATAATAATATTGTAATAAATTTCTTTCCAAATAAATTAAATTTAGATACACAAAGAAATGCGGAAAAAGGTCGATCTTCTTGTTTCTTTTCTTTTTCATTTCTAAATAAATAATTCTTTAAAATTTACATAAAATTAAACAAATTTATAATTTGCAAAAATAAATTTAAAAAAAAAGAGAGTAATTTAAAATTGTTTCAGGAAACAATGAAATACAAATAAAAAATGGTGTCGTGCTACGCTCCAATGTCATAAAATTGAATAACTAAAATAGAATAAAGAAAATGTAATATCTAGAACTAGAGTGTATGTTATGTTTTGTTGAATTTTTCGCTCGCGAGTTCATAAAACATTCTTGGAATCGATTTTATTCAATTCGGTTTGGATAAAATCATTTCCTCACAGCACGATATGTAAATTCGATCGAGTAATTTCTTAATATTAACAGAAGAGAAAACGCAAAATCTATACTAAAATCTTAAAATTTTGGTGTTTCCTATTCAAAAGGTAATTTTAGTATAGACTTTTTAGTTTGTCGGCGTATATAATATATAGGTTTGCGTGAAGTGGTCGTAATGTAAATGATATGTGATGTTGGGAATACAATTGTCGTGGCGCTATTCGATTCTCAGCTGTGCCATGCCTTCAAGTTGTGTCTCCACTTGATGATCCTCGGAGACGACTCCATTTCCATTTCCGTTGCTGTTGTTCTCATCTTTGATTTGTTGTTCGGTTCGGTTTGGACAATCGGCGATTAGGTGATCCTCGCTCTTGCAATTGTGGCAACGCTTAGGTTGTGGTCCCAGCCCACATTTTGCCGCTATGTGATTGGCGAACTCGCCGCAATTGTAACACCTATAACATTCAACGTTTGTTATCGTCCCTCCGCCCATGCACATTTATATTATACTCAAAACGCGCAACAAATATTTTAAATATATCCTCTGGTTAATTTTAATCTTACCTGATTTTACGGAAGCGTTTTTTTGTCGTCGGTCTTCGATGCGATCCTCGACAATCGGAGCTCTGAGGTCCTGCTACTTTAGTCGCTTCGAGACCTTTATCCGATACTTGACATTCGAACTCGACTTCCTCTTCATCACCCAACGATCTGAAGCCGGTCATTTGGATCACACTCTGAAGTTAATACAAATAATACCAGATGTTTTAAAAAATGAACCATACATTAATCTCATAATAACATTTGTAATTATACCATCTTCTTCATTATAAAACCTATAGACTTTTATTTATGCTTTAAATAAGTATGTATATATTGAAATATTTAAAAATATAATATATCATGTTTAAATTTATTGATATGTATATATGTGTTGATATTAAAATTAATATTAGTTTCAAAACCGGAAGATCAAAGAAAATTAAGGATTCAATATACACATTTTGGACTCGTTTCTTCAAATCAAAAGTTTAACTTTAAATAATCATCATCATCAAATATTAACATAATTCGTTAAATATTTATTTTCAATACGCTGATATCAGCAGAAAACTATGAATATTTCTATTTTCTAAATGACAAATATATCGAGAAACTTGCATGTACATAACACAACAATTCATAAAAATACAGGACATTTAATATTTTTGCTAATACATTGACGTGTATACACATAAATTCGCAATAATAATTATACAGCAATACTTCACATTTTGGCTTTGAAACAGTACGGGAATTTATGAGACCGGTTACACGCACTATGCGAAATATTTGAAAAAGTCCGAAAACACCATTCATTTAATTTATTTAATTTGTATCTTGTATCAAATACGAATAATAAGTTTGATTAATTAATTGAAACAAAAACTTAGAGTGATTTTTTTTTAATGTAGGCATTATATTAAGTCATAATATTAAAATAGTTTCTATTAATCTTTCATGTGTGAGCTGCATATGTTGAACAGTAATAAATAATAATTATTGTTTTAACATACAAGATATTAAAGTCGGAATGTAAATTTATTGCTTTTTTTCTATATTCATCACATGAAATTAATCTTTCATAATATTTGATGTTTTTGTCCGCTGTGTGTGAGTTAACACTTTGAAATGAAATCGTTGTTCTTGGTTTAAGATTACCAAGTAGCTCGATAAAAAAAACACTTGAAATTTGTTTTATAAGCATTCAAAAAGTGTGCGTTTTTAATAGTGTTGCTGGTATCTGGTTATAATTATGCAATATTTGTGTGGATATTAATTCCTCGCGCCGTGCGCATCGCCCCTCTATTTATATTCGTGTTCTTTTTATGCTGTTGCCCTCGCACAAACAAGTTTATGTATTTATGTTATATAATTATTTTCGTTTTTTTTTTAAGTAGGGGATGTTATGGAACGTAGGGGCGCGCAGGTAGCACGTTTTATATCCATATTGACATGTGCACATTAGAGGCCGCAACCACCCCATGCCTATCCGTGTTACTTATTTTTTACGAATACCTTTTTACCGATGGTAATAAACGACCAACAGGTATTAGAATTACTCCCATTGTCGGGGAGCAACAAGTTGTCGAGGATCGTTTATTATTCAAAGGGCTAACTAGCTTCATAGTTTCGACAATTTTCGGGTGCGCACAAAACGACTAGTCTGTAACGCGAGATTCCATCGATATATTTGCAAAGCAAATAATAATAATAAAAAAAAGAACGACTTTGATTGACAATGCGAGATGAATTTGAATAGTTTCTAATTCTAACGGTCAGTTCGCATTATAATTTCCTCTTTTTTAGTTTCATTCAGAATAGTTGCTCTCTTTTGTGAGGCGTTTCTTCAAAACTTTAACTTTTTATAATCAGCGACTATTGTTGCGCTTTCATGTATCATCAAATATTCATAACTAGGTGTAAATTTTATTTCAATTGCCTTTGCATTTCAACTGTTTCCAACGACATTCGCATTTCAAAAATTCTTTAATATTTCCATCTTTTTTTTACTGTTCCAAATATTAATTTATTTATGAGCATTCAAATATTATGTTTTTTTTTGTTACCTGGTGCACGAAAACGTCTTGCCCTCCGTCGTTTGGTGTTATGAAACCCCATCCTTTGGCCACGTTGAACCACTTGCATTTTCCTAGGCGAACACCGAAGCTTGCTTCAGAACCGCCCTGACTCGCGCTTCCTCCCTCCGAACCTGTAACATTAATAAATAAGATAATTTTTGTTTTCTCACTTTACGCATTTTCACTTCATTAAAATTTTTGACGCAAATTACAATGGAATCTCACTTAACGAGCATAATCCGTGACAAAATTTCCGGATTTTTATTCGTATAGTGAAACAATTTTTCCCATATAAACTAATTTAATATACGATAATGCGTTCCATTTTGTGAGTCATTTTTCTTACAATTTATGTTGCTCGTTAAGCGAGGTATAACGTTTTATAAGATTCACTACTGTATGTGGAAATTATTTTAGAAATAGTTTTGTACTAAGAAAGAGAAAATATACAAACTTAATTTAAACTAAAATAAACTCAATTAGTTTATTGATTGAATAAAAGTTTTTACCAATAAACAATACACAAATGAAAATATGAAATGTAGATAATTAATATTGTATAATATAATTATATAACTTTCTGTAATAGTTTTATACTAAGATAGATTTAATTAGTTTATTAGAGAGAACGATAGTTAACACCAAAAAAAATATATTCAATTATATAAATCTTTAACAAATTACTACAATCTAATGTAATAGTTTTTTTTTAATCTATGAACACAAATTTAATTTTGAAAATATATGTTTTTAAGTTTGTTAATACAATCTAAAGCTTTTTTCTACTTAATTTAGTTACGTTAAACTTTAAACATAGAATTTTCATGTTCTCAACGAACCAAAGTGTACGTGTTTAAATTGAACGCATATACGCTTTTCTTTCCTTTCTTAAGCTTATATAGTTTTTTTTCTAGGTAGTCGACTCGAGCACAATAATCAGGTACTAGAATAGTTTTGTGTCCGGTCCCAAGGAGCAACCCTTAACCGTAATTCCATCCCCAAACGGGCCATTGTGCATGGGAACATAGAAAAGAAGACTGCCTGCAATTGCAACTTTCTAATACAAAGCCGAACCGGGCTTGCATTGCAGCCTTTCAATTCCCAACGAATTTTTATTTTCATAACGATAAAAAAAAATATTGTACAATCTTTCAAAGATTTTTAAAATTTGTTATTCTAATAATAAACTAATTATGTTATTGTTAATACTTTAAGAATTATTTCTTAGAATTGATTGATCAATAAATTTAAATATTTAATCGTTAAAAAGTATAAATAATGTTTACCTTGCTTGTTAGTAGATTTTCAAAGTTATTATTAATAGTTATTATTATTAATAGTGTTTAATTTGATAACTATGCTTAATTTAATGAAGAGCACGTGTTTATTTTGTGCATATGTGTAAATGTACGTATATTTTGTAGGAACAATGTAATCAAGAGAAAGTGGTTTTATAGTATTTAACTTTTGAAAATAGGTCAATAAATTATGAAACTGCGTGGCGCAGCGCTATTTACCTTTTCCGTTTTCAAAATCGGTGCTCTCCATTGAGCAGAAACCTCTTCGGATGACACGACAAGACGATAAAACACAAACAGGAGTATGTTGATCCACGGTGGGCCGCGATGAATATCGGTGATTCGGATTCGGTGATTTAACCGTCAAATAGCTGCTATTCGGTTGACTTCAAACGACATGATAGTTGTTGGAGCGCGAGGCATGCCCTAGTAGCGACTAGTGCGTTTTAACTGAACTCTAGGATCTAAAAAGGCCGAAGAACGAGTGGCCTGGCACCAAACGAAGGGTCTCCTATACCCTACTATGCCCGAACTAGACCTAACCGAGGTTTATCATAAAGAGCATTTTTGTCCGGAAGAAATGACGATGTCGACACGAGCTATCATAGTAAAGAACCATTCATGAAATTCCTCACCAGTTCACACACATATATCACGCATTCCGTATCTCAACAGTACATATGCGTGTGTGCCATGTATTCAGGTTTTTTTTTCTTAAATTTTAGGATAAAGAAATCACAAAAATATGACAGAATAAAAATCTCAATTGTATAAACATCTCTTAATAATCATTCAATGACAACATAACAATATAATAAACAAAAATGTGTTTGATGATAAAGATTACATTGTTTGATCATAATTTATCAAGATGAATTAAACAAATTGCCTTAAAAGCATCTATTAATAACCTTTGTAGATAACTATATCTAAAATTGAATAATACTATAAAAATCTATATATAGTCCAAATTTATTTGTGATTAGATTCACTAAATATACACATAAGATTAATATTTATTTTAAATGTATTGTTGATAGAAATATTTCTTATAATAATTTACGATTATTCGAGAACTTTAAAGCACGTATAATTGAAAAACACTATTAACCGCATTTTTGAATTATCCAATTATCAAACATCGCTTTTATTTGCTTTAAAAACTTCATATATATGTGTTGATATACAAAAACACATTTTTAATAATTTTCGAAGATAATTTGTAATTTTTTTATTGTTTTCCTTGCAAAATTAAGATTGTAAACATATATATATTTACCAAATTATTTTCTAAGATTCTAATATTCTAATATTTAGCAAATTACTATAATCTTATGCTACAAACATTTGAAAATATAGATTTTTTAGTTTCTTACAATCTAATGCTTGTCGATATTGTAGATATAAATATTTCTTATAATAATTTACAATTTGTGTAATTCCAATTTCAATCACAGTAAAACGCCGATTATCCGTAGTAATTCTTGAACGTTAAAGTACGGATAATTGAAAAACACGGTTAATACAAACATATCTTTTATTTGCTTTAAAAACTTAATATCATGTATTATAAATACACTTTTTGAATAATTTTAAAAGGTAATTTATATTTTTTATTCTTTGCACAATTATTTACTAAATGGCAGATTTGCAGAGACAATTGGATTGTTTACTTTATATTATAAGTAAACACTAAGACGTAATCCGAACTATTGTAAATTGAGACCCGGATAATTGGCAATTTACTGTACAAACATTTAATCAAATATTCTTAAGGTTGATGTCAACATATTTATACTATTATTATTACAACAACCTCAAAATTACATAAAAATTTAATACAATTAAAATCCTAATGATAATATAATAATCAATTAATACCTATTGAGTATTAAATTTAATAATAGACAAAAAAACAAGACGTAAATCTTTTTATTTCGGTTTATTATTTGAAAATTGTTATGAATGAATAATTATAGTGATTACAGAATTTTCGCTTTATTAGTTCCGATTGTTGCATAGGGCATAATAGATTTTCTATTAATCTCTTTCTTGTAGACCCTAGCCGCTTTTCTTTTCTAGTTCAATTCGAAATCGAGGCCAACTTATTGTAATTAATTTAAATGGGGTATTAGATTACAACTATTCATTAAATAGTTTGAATTCATTGAATTAAATAAATATTCAATTTGGTACCAACTACTTATTTCATTTACATACTTTATTATTATATTATTTTATTATCGATGTTCTAAATCTCATCAAAACACACAAACAAGTTTTAATTAATTTTATTAAATATACAAACTAAATAATTTATCTTACTACTTTTAATGAATCTACAAAACATTGCCTAATATTTATATATGTTCATCATTGAAGTTTTAATTGAACAAACAACAATGGTGATACAATAATTTTCGATTCAAAGAAGAATTCAATAATTACATTAAAATAATTATTAGAAAAAATAAATCCAAACTCTTGATTTATTTTGATAAATAAAATAAATATTATAAAATAATATACAAAATTGTCTTCATTCTTTAAAAATATTTTTGTCTACCAATGCATTTTAGTTAGATGTATCAATTAATTTCATTAATTTCTCTTCATCTAAACTTTAGATTCTAAAGTCACTTTTTATTTCCGAAATACAGTAGAACCTGTTTTTCTGTGGTCTTTTTTTTACGTTTTTTTATGCGGTATATGAATTCCAACGGAGTTGGCACAATTGTAATGTTTTCTATCTGTGTACATATGTACAGCCTGTTTAAACGATTCTGTAAGTCGATTTTAAACCAATTCATCATAAGAAGATGCGCGTTTTGGATTAACACAAGTAGCAGTGGATTATGTATGTGCATTTTGAAAATTTATTCATATGTACAATGAGAAATTAAATGTTTTTAAAATGTTTAAATTAATTATTTATTTTCTTTGAATGCACTTTCTCATGTATTTCATGTATTTTCTAAGTGCGATTTTTTAATGCGGTCTCTATCTACCGCACAAAAACAGGTTTTACTGTAGTTCTTAATCTAATTAGATTGTCTTATATATAGAACCGAGTTATAGGAACTGCATTATGTGAGTACAGCCTTATAATGCTGTTCCTCTTTATAAGAGTACAGCGTTATTTACGACTGTATTATATTACAATTGATAATAACAGTATAGTATAATAATAATTATTGTGTGCAAATTAAATTAACTATGAAACAATATTTACTTATTATTCGTTGCTTCTATTGATCTTTACTTATTTAATGCAATTGTTAAAATAATGCTTTTATCGATTTCGCGAAATATGTGCGTAATTTTTTTTTGCACCGAAAAAGCGTCGGCGATGCGTGCGGGTGACGTCAACGACGACGCCGATATTTGATTGGTTGTTGCTTAGAGACGCCCTCGCGGCGCAATAATGGCGCTGCGCGTGCACTCCGCGACCGCTCAAACCATACATCCATACCATCATTTTTATTACATAACTTCATTATTTGTTTAAACATTGCACTGGATTTCTTATATGAAATACTTATTATCTCGTATCAATCAGCGAAAATGTATCAGTCTTATTATACTATGTTTCGCAGAGTGATGTTAATTAACGTAAATTTCACATGCACAGTTTTAGTGACGATTATACGAGAGTAATTATATAATGATATTGAGAAAAAAAATCACTGATAGTGACATCTGTAATGTAAATTTAGCACTTCAAAATATCAACCTACATGGAAATATTATTTATTTTAATCGGATGATATTTTTTCATTAACTTGTATTGTATTCTACAAATTCACTCAAACACTAATTGGATCGTTTCTTAGCTTTTTAAGAATGATTGTTCTTTTCATAAATAAAAAATAAAAAAACGAGGATATAAACCTTGAAATAAAATGTTCTTAGAACATTTATTGGGTAATTTGTAACTTCTATTACATATATTTAACCCAAAACTTACTGCGGACCGAAAAATATCCAACTTTTCTTACGTGAATCTGTAATAATACTATTCAAAAAAAAATTGTAAAAAAAACTCTACATGTTTCGCTGAGCGGTTAGAGTTATAGACGATTACTTAATAAAGTAGTTTATATCACGAATTTTAATTCAGAAATATTATAGATATAAGTTAAAAAATATAGTATTGTTATTTATCCGCAAAGAACAAAATCATTCTAAAATATAAAGAATATAAAGTTTTTCATAATTTTGTTGATATTTAATTAATAAAAACTATTATCATAAGATTTACAAACATTAATTGATGGCTATGTTTTGTTGTTGTTTATTATTTTGTTGGGATTTAAATGAAATATTCATAAAGGCAAAATATCCGTGTTAATTCGGGAACATTAAAGCACGGATAATTGAAAAACACCGTTAATACAAATTTTTAATGATTTTAAAAGGTAATTATTATAATAATAACTTGTTAAAATTCATTATAGTAATTTATTGCATATGCAGAGGACTTCAGTCCATTAAAAATAATAAAATTGTTATTTGAAATTACTAATTAGGTAAACAATAGCATATTTTCTGTATTTGATATGTTTTCTATTATTTCTAGATTTAATTATTACATTACAATTTGCTTATTTGACTAATATTTAAAACGTCTAATAATATAATAACATTTATTTCACAAGTCATGTAAAACTTATTCCAATTAGTAAAAAAACATTGCTAAGTTTTAATAAAGTTGAATTTATATTTATCAATATTTATGAAAGTTATACTGACTGAGTTTTGTAATTAAAGGTGTTTTTCAATTATGAATAGAAAATTTGATGATATTGCATTAGATTTGGATAGGTCAGTATTGTTGACTAATTAGAGTAGAGTGATCTTACCATTGTCTGCTCGAGGCATGTCGATTCCGACGGCGTTCTCTTCTTCGGCTGTGACGACAGTCATTGATGAATCCTCGTTGGAGTTTGAAGTACGGACACAAAAATGTATATTTCACGTTCACGCAGTGAGCGAAAAATGATGAAAGAACGTATGGAACGAAACCGCAAATCTCCGTTTTCCGCTTCCGGCCAGTTTCTGCGACACAAGGTTTACAACGTCGTCCGTTCGGGTCCAAACCAATTGGCGGTAATTAATAACAAAGCAATTATCGCTTAATTAAGGGCGGTCCGTGCGGCCTGTGCCGTGTCCTTTCGGTTTATGTGTGCGAGATTCGAAAACTGCGAAAAATATCCCTGGGCCCGAAGGATCCGAGGGGTCCGATCAGCCAACCAATGCCGCCCCCTCTACAAAAGTTCCGGACGTCCCGCACACCCCAACAAGCCACCCTCTCGAATCGGAAAACGCGCTCACTGATTTATCTCCGTTTTCTCTTTCTACACATACACACACATATTCACATGAACATATACAGACACACACATGTGCAATCACAAGCGAGCTGACTATTTGCACCGCCTGAAAACAAAACCGACAGGAGAGAAAGAAGTTGAAAAGTATTAAATCCAATTTTTTCTCCTGGTTACGTGGATGTGTGCAATAGGAAGAAGAAGAAGAGAAATGGAAGATTGTGTGCGTGCTCGAGAGCAATTTATGATTTCTTTTTTAATTTCGTAGAATTTTGTACACCCTCTGGGTTTCAGATAATATTAGTAAATAAATCGTGACTTTTATCTCGATTTCGATAAGAATCCCCAAAACTACGAGAGCAACAAAACATATTTACATTGTACTTTTCGACTTTACTTACTGTACACGTACTCTATATTCATAACAACATTGTATTATACACGTTTTGACAATGACTTTTATAATTCACAATTAAATGGAAATTTCGACTAAAATCTACAAAGTTAGTTTAATTATACATTGAAATCTTGTGCATTTGTTGATCTAAAAATATATAAATGACAAAATACAGTGGAACCTCGTTTGACGAGGATATTCCGTTCCAGAATTTCCGGATTTTTACTCGTATAGTGAAACAATTTTCCCCATATAAACTCATCTGAAAAGCGATAATGCGTTCCATGGAAAAAAAATATAACTTGGGCTCGCTTTTTTCATATCTATGGTTATTTTTATTCGGAGACTGACAGTGTTATTAAATTTTACACAAAAAAAAATTAAATCACAAATAACATAACTATAATAATGAATAGACACAATACTCTTCTCGTTACTCTTTATGCTGGTTAAGCGAGTTATTTTTACAATTTATTTTACTCGTTAAGCGAGGTGATCGTAAAACGAGGTTCCACTGTACACACAGTTTGCGATTTATATTTGCAACTTCATATATTGCTATATTTGTATGGACCTGCTATGCTTTCATAAATAAATTACAGTAATACCTCGTATAGTGCGGGTAATTGGTTCTGTAAATAATTGTGTACTAAATTTAGTTTTCAAATTTTAAAATCCAGACTGTACGAAAACGCACTATTGGAGGTATCAGTATTAGATCAAATTTAGTTTCAATTCGTATTTATATTTACGTCCGCAATACAGATTTATAAAAAAATAATAAGCATTATTGAAAAAAATAGGTAAATTATTTATAATAAATAATGTACTTGGGAAGTAACACGTATAAGATTGAATTATAATATGACAAATCTGGCAGCAGTCCAAAATTTTTCAATTGTTCTTACTAAAATTCATTTCATTATCTACGTGTAAGAAGCTATAAAAATGAATAACTTGCTTTACGTGTAATGAATTTCAATAATAAAACTTAGTTTTTATACCTTTTACTATATAAATTTCCGATATTTCGATTAAAACAATGGAGAAATAAAATTATGAAAGTAAATTTCTTAAAAACACTTATAAAATAATTCGAATAGAAGCAATAAAGAAGATAATGAGGAATTCACGTTGCATAAACATATGTCATAAGATTCAATAACACAGTCTAACATCTTAAATTTATTTGTAAAAAAAAAATTCAAAAAAAGGGGGTTATTGTGAAGTGATATATAAATATAAAATTAAACATTGTTATAAAAAAAGAACAATATTATTCTGTCATATCAATAATAACATGTTTGAAATGAGTCAAAATTCCTAATCTGTATAAGTAAATATTATATTTCAGATTATACATACCTCGAGTGTAGCAGTCATTTTGAATGATTCATTAATAAATTCTTGGTGGAAGTTTTTGAAAACAAGAACAAATATTTTTGTCAATTGTAATTGGATGATCCAGTAGAGAAAATACTTCAAATCATTGTATATTCTATTTTGTGTATGTTTAGATAGCAAATAAAACCACCGTTTCTACAGCATTTATATTAACTTCAGTTTGAAGACGACTTCGTATCGATTTTTGCAGCTATTGGAAGTTTTTGTAGTTATATTTTTTTTTAAACGCAAACTGCAAATATTTAAAATCGTCGATCATTATTTTTCATAAACGTTTCAAAATCCATTGTTAATTTCTTATCTAATCACTAGGAAATATATACAATGTTAAATCACGTATATTTATTAAACTAATAATCAGTTCTTAGTCTTTTTTGAATGAAATACATACATTCAATTTCCTTAATAAGAAAAAGACTCTTTAAGTTGGATGATAATTATTTGAGTTCGGTGGTAATTGCAAGCCCGACAACCGAAAGACAACCGTCTAATGAAATCCCGACTATATCGAAATCCCGACAGTGTCTTTTATTATTATAATTTCTACAATAACATTCGATCGTCGGGATTATGGTAGTCGGGATTTTGACATAGTCGGGATTTAGATACAGTCGGGATTTCGGTTGTCGGGCTTGCGATATAGACCCATTTGAGTTATATTCTGATTGCCAATTTACACTCCATTTTTTTTTATGACGTCGTCAGTGTAACAAATTATGTGCATGTAGAAAAAAAAATGGCGCGACTAGAATTAGGGTGGACGTTAGTCTGAAGGGCACTTTTCGGGAATAATGAGCACTCGTGGAGTGGCTGTGCTAACAATGCTCTGTCAATCAAAGTTCTATATAAATCAGGGGGTGCGTAAATCTTGCACAAAAGCCATTTGCCGTTCAAATTGGCACCATGAGAAATATATTATCGTTTACGTAATTTCGAGAATGCTCCTCATTATAACAGTAAGTTGAAGTTCAAAATATTTTAACAATTATATACAAATATACATAGCTTTATATTAGCATTTCAGATGAACGATGATTTATACTATTATTCGTGTATGGTTATTTTTCTGTTACTTTTATAATAATTTTAAAGGTATAGAATACAATGACTTTTATAATTCTCAATTAAATAGATTTTGACCAAAAACTACATAGTTAGTTTAATTATACATTGAAATCTTGTGCATTACAAAATACACACATTTTGTGTTTCATATTTGCAACTCAATATATTGCTCTATTTTTATACACGTGTTATGCCTTCATAAATAAATTACAAAAATACCTCGCATAGTGCTGGTAATTGGTTCTGTAATACCGGACTAAATGTATACAAAAATAAACCGCACAAAAAGAGTCTTGTAACTGTGTAAAGGTAAAAGAACGATTATTTTTGTACAAAAAAATAATTTTGTGTACTAAATTTAACATGTTTTGTAATTTTAAAATCGGACTTCAGTGAAATAAGTTTCAATTTGTATTTATATTTACATCCACAATACAGATTTATAAAAAAAAATATGATATGGTTATTTTCTGTTACTTTTATAATAATTTTAAAGGTATAGAACAAAATAACTCTCAGTATACTAAAATAAAGTTCTTGAATTTACGCATATTATAACACTAAAAAAAATATCAAACTCTTAACCATAAAATTACTTATTACAAGCTACATTACTACTAAATGAAACTTAGCGCATATTCTCAACCAAAAATAAATGATGGCAAAGCAAAGTGGTAACGCTTCTTTTGTGATAGTTGCAATTATTGATGTTGAAAGTATTAAATTTAGTGAATTCAATAAAACAAACAAAAAAAATACAACTAATTATTAATGCTGTATTCAAAACTGTCAAACACAAAAGAAAATTAAAGTCATTTGAAAAGGTTTTCAAATCACAAGACTTGAGTGTAATATAATTTAATTTAATTATAATTAATCAGTTTATTCCTTCTATTAAAGTTGGTTGAATTTAGTTTATTAATTACGTACGTATTTTTCTATAGATTTAGTAAATAAACATAAGTAGAAAAGTATACATATGTTATTCGATAAATACGAATCCACCAAATATTATTTTTATTTCGATGCTGAATGTCGAGATGGGGGCAAGTATATGTCATAATCATCTGTGACAGATAGTTTGTGACATATCTGAGAGTGATCCGCCCGATCCGGTTCAGAAAAGCGATCGGTCATATTTTTGTGAATGGTCCCTTTTGTGCATTATGCAAAAACCCTATATGAAAAATACAAAAGTGCACGCGCCCCGCATGCGACATTATGCGAACGATGATTTGCACATCAACACACTCGACATCCTTACATACAAGAAAGAAAGGAAAGAAAACATCGCATCGATCTGCGAATAGATATTTTATTGACATCATGATCAGTAGTACAATTGATATGTTTAACATGTTAATACGTTGGTTACAATCAAAAAAACATTAAATTTGAATATTTAATTCAGATATTTTATTAAATAGAAAATTATTGATTTACACATCTACATCATTACATTTATATATACACTGAAGATCTTTGTATAATATAATGATTGACGTACACATCGCATTGTTTGCATATTAATACAATCAGCACCTTCAGCTTTTACATTTATTTCATATTCATTCGAACAATTCGACTCAGGTCACCTTTACGATGAGCAAGAAAACGTGTCCTCCAGTAACCCTAAATAACAATGTTTTACCACAGGAGGATCATGTAAAATACCTTGGCATGCATCTGGATAGAAGACTCACTTGGAAGAACCATACATGGACAAAGAGGTCTGAAATTCAGCAAACTATATTGGTTGCTCGGAAGAAAATCAGTGCTATCACTCGACAACAAATTATTGATATACAAATCAATACTCAAACCAGTAGGTCATATGGTATGCAGTTATGGGGTTTAGCAAGCAACTGTAACATTGAAATATTCCAGGGATTCAAATGAAAAACATTGCGTATTTTCTTAAAAATAATTAAGAAAAATAAATTGATATACAAGAATTTTTTTTTTTTAAATCACTGGTCTAATTTCATATTTCATTTATTTAAATCAAAATGTGCTATTTGAATATACAATTTTAATAATGTGTAAATAAAAAAAAATTATTTATAATTACTATTAAGTGCTTAATTAGGACGTTTACTTTTATTAATTTTAAAAGTATACAAAAAAAATTCCTCTCAGTACTTACTAATTAGAACGTTAATATTGTCATGTTCTTATAACGTATTTATTTTTACATTTAAAAATTACTTGTCATTAGATTTGATTTTATCACCTTTCCTATAACGTTAATTCTTACACGTTGCTTAAAAATTGTTATGCATGTGGTTTTTCTATTTAATTTTTTAATTATTTATTGACAATTAGCCTATTTATATAATTTATATGGTTGTTTCAATAAGTGTTGTTATTAAGATTATGAAATTGAGATTTTTTTGCTATAAGTTTTTGAAAAGACATATACAAATAACATTTGGTTTCCTGTAGTTTCAGGAAAACCGAAAATAATGATATCGTTTCCATGGGGCAATCGATACCAGGTGATTGATATTTTTGCATTTCGTGCACACGAACACACACACACACACATACAGAGTTCACCTGGTCATCCCGTGTCTGGACCATCTGCTGTCATTGTGGTGTTGAAATGACCCACGCGGCCCACATTATCCTGCATTCTCCTCACATCACATTGTGCGTCCTCCTTCATATACGGATTCCCGCAGCAAATGTAGGGGAAATTTCCATATTCACAAACAAATATCTTTTTTTTTCCAAATACGTATTACAATTACATAATTATGAAAATTGCAAGGAAATGAAACATACAAAATAAGATCAATTACACTCATTAAAATTATTTATAAATGAAGACTTTTATTTAATATAACTTCAATTAACAACACATTTCAGTTTACTATTAACAGTAAAGAATTTCCAAATTGAATATGATAGATGTTATGAAAATAAAGCAAAAGTCTTCATTTTTAGCGTTAATTATAAATAATGTAGGACAATGTGATTTTAGTGATTTTATCAAAAACTATAATAGATTGAATGGATTGTAAAGAAGCAGGATATTTACCAATTTGTCTGTAATTCGCGTTCAAAGTTAAAAAGAAATGAAAAAATAACGTTTGATTTTCTCGGAAACTATAAAAGAATTATTGAATCAAAAAAGTGCATATGAAAGCTGGATGTTTGGGGAATGTACGGATGTTTAATTATTGAATTATGAACAGTAAAATTCTAAACAAAGCTATCGTATATTAAAATAACATAAATTTATCTATTTAAACTTACACTAATAGATACCATCTATCTAATGCAACATTTGGTCAACGATTTGTGGTTTTTTTTTTAGAAAAAAAAATGTCCCCCAAACATTAGCTATTTTCTGTCCACATAGAAATCGCCTTTTAAGTACCCCGACTTGAAGTTCTTACGTTGCAAATCAAATATTTGGCACGTGGCCCCACCGACGTTCACCTTTTTTTGTGTACGCACTCCTGGACATCGACGGGAAAGCAACAAAAAAAAATGTATTAGCCAGATGAAAAATCGGCAATAGGGCAACGGTCAAATCTATCCTATTCAGGGTATTTTTTATGCCCAGTGCCAAACACAATAGGTCAGATCAAAACAGATTTTTTTCTTCTTTATATGTGGATTTATATACAGTACCAAATGCAAATTGTAATCTCTCTATTGATGCAATTTTATGGTGGATTATCTGCTACGTTTTTTTTTTTGAAAGTAGGTAAAAATCGATGAATAGATTATTTCGATCTATTTTTATTGTATTTTTTAAATGTAGATCGAGATTGGAATGGGAATTAATAATCTTCGTTTGTCAAATATTATTTGTTTGTTTAAATCATTGTAAATAATAATTCATACATATAAATATCATAAAAAAAAGACTACATTTTAACACTTCTTGAGAAACCAAATGAAAAATTGTACATTTTAAAAATCATATATGAGTTTTTTTTTAAATATGAAATTGCATTTTACTAATTAGATACTACTTTTTAAGTGTAGTTTTGTTCGCAACTTATACTGTACAGTTTTTTCTAAATCAATGTAGGAATAGTTATTAATAATTGTATTTTCATTTACTCCCCAAGTTAAAAGACTCCGGTCGATAACTGTTAGGACTTAATTTTTTGTTCAATAAAATAAAATAAAAATTTGCAAATAAAAATTTGCAAATAAAAATTTTGATTTTTGCTGATACACATATACAGAGAAATATGTAAACTTAGTTGAATGACTTTTTGATTCATTATTATTATTGTATGAAAATGTTATGTGTTTGTCTGTATTGTTGCAATAAATATTATTTTTCTTTTTTTAAGTTGAATGTATTCCATTTTTTACTAGAAACGTTGCAAATACATGGAAGTTATAAGATATTGACCAAAATACTCTTAATTTTATACGTAATAATATATTTTATCTTAAGGACAATTCTTATTATAATAAAGAAATTCTGCTAAAAATATTCTTATTACGAGTTTTTTTGTTGTAATAATACTTCTTTTTCAGATGATTTAGCATAGATTATCTAACATTGTTTTTTGTATACGCGTTAAGTTAAAGTTGTGCTCCTTTTTTTTACCATGAACAAAACGTTTGAAAATTTCAATTTATTGTAAACTGTATAGAAAAACTGATTTAATTGTATTTCCGAAAATTTTAAAATTGGATGCGTCCATTTTTCATTTTCGTTTCGTGTCGTGATTGGCACGATTTTGCCACCCGATTGTATATACATGTATGTTTTTTAGAGTGTATGGGAGGATTTGGCGAGGGGCGAAAGTTAAAATGCTTAAAAAGTGCGAAGCATAGGGGATTTCACCCTCCAATCGCCGATATTTGACGAGGGAAGAGTGGACCAATGGATGACGAGGCTGACTCACACTCGAATTAATATTTGATATTGATTGATTGCCATACGCAACTTTCAGTTTCCCCCGCGACCTAGAATATAGATATTAAATTTCGGCCATTTGGTAAACGTACACTTTCATCACCAATTTTTCTTTATGATAAACAATTTTGTTTTTCACAAACATAATTATTAATTGAAATTCATATTTGGTCACATTGATAAAAATTTATTAATTTGTAAATATTAAGAAATGTGTTTTTTATCCACATAAGATAATATTTATTGTGATATATGTAATTAAAATAAAATAGAAAAAAATATCAAAATTTACAAGTGTGTGCCTGTGTATAATCCATATAGTTTTCCCAATTTTATGAAATACAATGGAACCTCGCTTAACGAGAATAATCCGTTCCAAAATTTCCGGATTTTTATTGGTATAGTGAAACAATTTTGCCCATGCAAACTATACGATAATGCATTCCATTTTGCGAGTAATTTTTCTTGCAATATATTTTGCTCGTTATGCGACCACTGTATACAAAATTATATTGAAACTTGCTACTTTTTTATTATAAATTTACTCGTAATAAGTAAATTGTGCGATGTATATTTTACAGACTTGAAACAGTCTGAACTGCATTTATGATATTACATATTGATTATGCTTTTCACAATTATTTAGAATTACTATAATTAATAATTCCTTTTACTTTGGGTTTCTTAAATCTTAGAAATATTACAATTGACCTTTGGACATAATGTTTGACCAATAAATATGTTAAATATCAACAACTCTACGTGTCTTATCTGTATTTACTGTAATTACTGATACTTAAATATTTCTAGAAAATGTCCAAGAAAGAGGAATTATCACCTTCTAATCAGCAAATTCTTTAATACAAATCATTCATTTTAGAAATTTAGTCTAGAAATTTAGGAATTTCTAGCCCTTCATAGAGTTATTATATTATTTTTTACTCGTGTGTCCAGCACAATGACCACTGAAGAGTAAATAGAATTATAGTACACATTTAAAATATTTGATTTTGAAAAATTCCACAATAATTATTCTCATAATAAGCATAATTAAAAGATATTGAGAAAAAGTAAATTAAAAAAAAATGTTAAGAACCGCTGTGGTTTTGTAGAAAATCAAATTGTGACGCCATCTCTTAATAAGTGCCTATACAAATGATGTTTCATATGGTTGTTTGGTTGCATAACTAACATTTTCTAGTAATAGTTTGGTCATAGATATATAGAGGGCTATGATAGTCATATGATAAATGGACTATCTGCTAATGGTTGTAATTATTTAAAAAATTACTAATGTAAAATAAATAATCCAAGCATCATTAAAAATTATTTTCTACAATACTGATTTGCATAATAATTTGAAAATACTGTTAAACATCTTTTATTGTTTTTTTAATTAATTTTACAAAATGTCTTCCTTAAAATGGTGATAATAACTTTGTTTTTATCTAAATTAGGTTTAAAAAAATAAAACAATTAAATATAACATTTTTTCTTATAAATTGTAACTTTGCTGTTAACTTAAAGATTTAAATTATTACTATGCTTTAATAAGTAAAGTTTTATTGTTTGTTGTTTGTTACTTGCCCGGCGCATACACCATTTTATGTTAATGTAAAAAAATTTAGTAATCATTAAATAAATGGGAATGCACATAAAAAGAATATTTATTTATAAAAATAGTGACATAATTTACAACACTAATTATGGATTATCCAACGCATTCCTAAAATTGACTGTCAAATTTTAGAAATGTTTATTTTTCATACTGAAATCATGTATTATTGGCATATTTGTTTTTCTTGTTACTAGGCTGATCAGTGATTCTCAAAGTGGGGGTCGCAGAAGAATTGATGACAGACGGGACGGTATGTTTTTCTACGGGTCTATATCGCATGCCCGACAACCGAAAGACCGTCTATTGAAATCCCGACGTTCGAAATCCCCGCTGTATTAAAATCCCGACGCTTGAAATCCCGGCTATGTCATAATCCCGACAATCAAAATCTCGACTATAGCCAAATACTGACTACATCGAAATCCCGAATATATTGAAATCCCGACTATATTGAAATCCCGACTATATTGAAATCCCGACTACCATAATCCTGACAATCAAAATCCCGACTATATCGAATCCCGACTACCATAAAAATGTTATTGTAGAAATTTATAATAATAAAAGACACTGTCGGGATTTCTATATAATCGGGATTTCGCTATAGTCGGGATTTTGACATAGTCGGGATTTCGATATAGTCGGGATTTCAATATATTCGGGATTTCGATGTAGTCGGGATTTCGAATGTCGGGATTTTGAACATCGCGATTTCGATAGACGGGATTTCGGTTGTCGGTCTTGCGATTGCCACCGTTTTCTACATATACCTATAGAAAAGGGGGTCGCGAACCAAAAAGTTTGAGAAACACTGCCTTACGTGATACAATCACTCAAATTAAAGATGAAGCTACGGACTTTCCAACGCGTCCGTTATTCTACAAAAAAAAACTTTAATGTTTCATGGCACATCAGAGAGTTTTAGTATACATTGTAAAAGCTATAAACGGAAGCTAAAAAAAGAGTTTATATCCAAGTACATGGAAAGCAGAGAATATTTAATTATATAAAACGACAACAAATCTCAGGAATTGTACATACATTTAACATAATTAAAAGATATTAGTACAAGGCTCTGAAAGAAATGTATATTTCAAATATTTGTTTGTTATTTTCATTTTCATTTCAAATAAAATTTAATCATAAAAAAAAATCTTTAACTACTCGCGCAGGTGTTAAATGTTCATCAATTTCTATATTTTCTTTCCCACATCTATGACACTTATTGTAACCTAAATGTTTACTAAATGACGGTGCAATATTGTTTTGACTGCAGCACAAAGAAGTTGTTTGTGTGCATGCTTATGAATCTAATAAAAAATCATTAGTTAACATGAAAAAGTTTTTTCTTGTCGTAATACAATCATTTAAGCACGTTGTCTGATAGTAATACATGTGGTGTCTACAATACACCGCGCGAGTAGTTCATAGAAATGGAAGTTTGTACCATCATATTCTTCTGTAATTTGTTGGTTGGCTGCCGTCATATAGGTTAACTTCAGTATATTGATGCTCTGCGATTCCATTATTCCCTTTGCCTGTATATCTGCTGCTATCCCTAACACTGTTATTGTCCATCGACTTCGCTGAAGGTCCATATGCTGAACATCATTCATTTGATTGTCCTTCTGTGATTAACAATGGCCCTATTGCTGCAAGCACCGAGAGGGCTCACAGAGGGCCTTTGTGGCTTGACCAGGATTCGAACCGGCGCCCACGAAATCGTGGGTAGAGCGACTTAACCATTCGGCTATTAGTCGCCCTTGTAGTCAAAATGGCATGCAAATAATTGTAGAGGCCGTGAATGTAAGCAAAAGCCTTGACTTTGATGGTACCGCCCACAAGTAGGCGGCGTTAGATTGCGGATTGGGAACAAAAAAAATGAAGGAATTCCAAATAGTAAACATTATAAAAATATACAAGAAAATTACAAGGAGATTGGGTAAGAAAACACACTGCGATTATAAATATTAATTTTACATTTAATAGTAATATGAACAATTTTTACATGCATATTGTGTCGAAAAATAAACCGAAAATGAACAATTTTTGTTTGAACAAGTATACATACGAAAAGAAAAATAAAACTACACCAAAACGCATAAAATAATATAAAAAAAAATCATAATGATTCCACAAAAAAAAATAAAATCTAACAAAACGAAAGAGAAAGAGAGATAGAATATTTACACCAAACCGTAAGATTTTTGCCAGAGTTAAATTTTTCTTTTCTCCTTAATGGTTAAGGTACCCACCTAAATTAAATTTTTATACAATTTTGATCGAAATTATGTAGAAAATAAATTATTAAATAATAAACACTAATCAACAATAATAATATTTAAAAATTACATTAAATTAAAAAAAAAATAAACAAAAAAAAAATAAAACTTATTGTACACAGTACATACTCCGTGAAATTAATAACAATATTATACTATTGTGATGCACTGTAAGTTTGTTTTTTTTTCTCTTTAAATTAAAAATCATTCAATTAAATTATTGTGTCTGTATGTGATCGATGTGAAAAACAAATCAAAAAAATATATATATTGTAACATAAGAAACGGAAAAAAAAAAAATTGGAACAGAAACCAAACATAAAATTAGAGTCGTAAGTAAGCAAGGCAAGTGGCGGTGCTCTAAACGCATTTTTTACATAATTTACAACAAACTTTTCAAGTAGGTACCTAAAAATATCGTAGTATATTTTTTTTTTAATATTATATTTACAAATATGTCCATACAAAAATATTGATTTTCTCCACGAAAATAAAAAGAAATTACCAAAAAAAATATAATGAATGCCAACAAATGAACAAAAATTAAAACAAAAAAGAACATTTAATACTGAGACAAAAACAAAACTAAACACGTAACGAAGACAGGCATACATACAGAAACACGCGCGACATTTTCTCATTTTCAACAATATTAAACATTGTTTCATTTTTTCTTTCTCTGTTTTTTTTTTTAATATATAATAATCGTTACAAATGTAAATATTAAAGCTGCAAGAGGAAACCAAACTGATTATAAATAATTTGTTTTATTTTTTATGTTTAAATGTAAACTTATATAAATAAAGCGGAAAAAAGTAGAAATGAACTATTGTTTCGTTTTCTGTTTGTTTCTCTTATTAATATTATTTTTGTTGCTTAAGTAAAAAAAAAACAGAAATTATTATATTTAGTAGTCACAAGCACCATCGAGTTGTATGTTTCTTTATAGCTTATTTTATACATTTATTATTACATTTACAAGTACCGATACAACTATTTTTTTTTCTTCAATTATTATTTAGTATTAGGCGAAATATTATTATAATTAACATGATCTCATATTTGGTTTGTATGTATTTGGATATTAACTTTAAAATGATAGAAAATGTATGCATTATTACGTGAATAAATTGGCTCGAGAAATTCGCTCCCTTGCTTATTTTTCCAGTCAAGGAACTTTTTTTTTAATTTACCATCTTTGAGAGAAAAAGACTTTGAATTCGCACGCTTACAGCAAAAATTTTGAATACGCATATAATTTTCATTTCGAATATAAAAGAGGCGATATTTGATAAAATGCCGTCGTCGATGAGTAGTCATCAATTTAGTCTCGGGATTATTTATTACTACATGCGCTCGAAAATACATATACAATTAATCCATTCATTAATTTCATTCTCAATTAAAAACGAACTTAGTAAATATTAATATCAATCATTTTTGGTTTTCTTTTGGTTATTACATTTATGTCCATTGTTTCTTCATCTTCTTATTCTTCTTCTTCCTCAATTACCGTCATACACATATAATAAGAGTCATGGTTTATTAATTAATTGTATTGCTTTAAATTTTCGTAATCAGTCTAAAATTCGAAATTCGGTCATTTTCTTCATCAATACTTGATCAATCAATTATTTGTTTCCATCTAGTTTTTATTTATTTTTGCACCATCTAAGGTAGATACAAAATGAAAAGATCGATTTCTTCATTTATGTTTTTAAATAAATTCAATAAATAAACTAAATCTATAAAAATATCTCATATTTATACGTTTCAACAAAAATATATTATCATTATTATCATCTTCTGAGTATCTTTACAAAAAATATAAAATAAATTCACTTTTCGCAACAATTTCATTTTGCGCGCGGGGGGGTTGGGCTTTTTCGGTGCTTCTTCGTCCATTTTGTTATAATGTTTTCCATTGAAAAACTTTCTTCAGCAAATTTTCTTTTGCTTGTTTTCAATATTTCGCGTTTTTTTACGGGACAATGCACGTGAGAGGGAGTTTGTTTTTCATTTTTCTTAAAAATTAAATAAACATTAAAAACTTAACAACTTAACTATTAGGTTGTGTGTGTTTCTTTGTTGAGTTTATGTAATTCTTTCTTCTGCTTCTTTTCTTCTATGTTTCAATTTCGCGAATGAGCAAATTGTCCTTTTAGGTACATTCAATTATGTGTGGCTGCGAGGATTCTATCACGCTCGGCCTCGATTCTACTTTGGTCGCGTGCGACGAGACCAAAGGGCCTGAGACCCTTTGGTGATGCACTTGCATACCCCCGCCTTGTTGAGTCATAGGCCTTGACAAACCCGGATGAAGGACCGTCGTGTGACCCATCTGTGCTGGCTGGCCATGAACCTCGTACATTTCTCTCGATTCATCGAAGATTTCCTTCTTCATGTCTACGGAACCTAAGCAAGCAAACAAAAACAACAGTTAGATATGGAGCTCATTTTTTCATCATTAAATATGTGTAATTACCTAAGCTGTTCTCTGAAGCTGCGTAGTCGTAGTAGTTGGGAGAACACTCCCCGTTGAGTTCATCTTCGATGTTGTTAGGTCTACATGAAGTTGTTTTCCAATGGGTCCGAAGACCTGATGCACTGATATAGTTCTTTCCACATTCTTGGCAAATGTACGGCCTCTCGTTCGTGTGCAGCCTTTTGTGTAGTTTCAGATGCACGAATTGTGTAAATTTGGCGGGGCAAAAGTCACAGGCGTACGGTTTTTGGCCACTGTGGAGTCGCAGGTGCGTTTTCAGATTGGATGTCGATGAAAATCGCTTCTTGCATATGACGCATTCATGAGGACGCTCTCCAGTGTGCACCAGGTGGTGTTTTTGGAGATGAGCCAACTGGGTGAACGATTTTGTGCACACGTTGCATTTGAACGGTCGTTCACCGCTGTGCGTACGCAGATGGACCTTGAGATTGGAGAGTTGTCCAAAGGTCTT
Source organism: Nicrophorus vespilloides (assembly GCF_001412225.1). Lineage (NCBI taxonomy): Eukaryota > Metazoa > Arthropoda > Insecta > Coleoptera > Silphidae > Nicrophorus > Nicrophorus vespilloides. Next base: position 437,225 of record NW_017100087.1, on the reverse strand, counting down.
GCAGCAGACGTTGCATTCGTAATGCATTTTACCGTCTTTCTTCTTAAGTGGATATGGTAGGCTCCTGTAGCCACGTGAAGAGCCGTTGGGACTCGTCGGGCTCAGGCTGCAAGAGTTTTGGTCGGGACTTCTCGAACCTGGGGGCGACGGTCTCGATGGATGCTGAAGAGGTGTCAGCGGGGTGAGAAGTTGATGGTTCAGATTTGTGGTCATTATGTGGGACGTAGAGATTATCTGAGTTGTAGCGAAACTCGTCGTTATTGGGGGTGAGTACGTTGTCGTCGGCGTTGGAATCGTACTGTGTACGGTGTTGTTGTTGGGAGATTGATACAGGTTGTAGTATGTCTGCGGTTGGTAGTCGTAATTGTGTGATAAATAAAAGTTGTTCGGAGGGCTCGGCGGAGTGCTCTTGCTTGTCGGCGTTTGCGTTTGTTGTAAATTTGAACTTGAATCTGGACTGCAAGGCACCGCTCCGTATCTATGACTTTTCTTGTAGGAATATGCCATCTCCGTCGGTGAACTAGGCGGCGGGGTGGCATTGGGCTGGCGCTGGTTTTGGTCGTTGTTGTTGTTATTGGTATCGATGCGGTTCCTTAGAAGGATGTTCTCCAAGATGCTCGAAGAAGGCGGCGTGTATCTGCTGATCGGTTGCGGTTTAACATCAGATTCGTAGAAGGGCTTGTTAGGAACTTCGTGTGGGGGCGAGTCGTAAACTATCACCGAACTTGGGGGTGTCACTATTTGAGTGCTCATTTCAGGTACTGCTGGGGACGGCGCCTTCTCGTTCTCATGATCACTTTCCGCTGCCTTCGACTTGTAATGATAGGCCTTCGAAATCTTGATCTTCACTTTACGGTATTCATTTTTTTGGGTTTCATGAGCTACGGGTTTTATCACTGCGGTTTCCTTGGAACTTGGCTTTGTACTAAAGTCCAACACATAATTGTTCTCACTGTCGGAATCGCTGGAATCTTCAGGCGGAGTGAACGCATCGTCGTGATATCCATTACTGTGGTATCCTTCGTCTGACCGAACACTTCCATCTGTAGGTGTTAGTTGATGCTCATATGGAGGGCCCTCTTTTGCTTGAGGATCTGTTGTGCTCACCGTAATCACTTCAGAGCTCTGCTGCACTTGCTGTCCTATTGTACAAAAGAGAAATAGAAAAAAAAGCAAATTAATAAATATCAATTGGACTTTTCGTAATTTCATTTAACATACTTATTCTTTGAAGCATCTGCTCCCCAGTTAGGGGATAGTTCAAGCGCTCCGCGAATTCCCTGCAGTACCAGACGAGGAGCTCCTGGTTGGGGAGAATGGGTTTTATCGTGTAGAAATAAATGTTCATCTTGTATTGGCAAGCGATGAGGTTTTGCGATTCGCTCGAATAAGCAGGGTTCACGTAACGCATCCAATTCGCCTTCGAAGTATCGAACCCATCTATATAGAAGTAAAGCTCATTTTCCTTGTATATCTGCAAACAAAAAATCAACAAAATAAAACATCAGAATGCGTTGGCAAAATATTCCCGTCGCCTTCAGATTATTTCCGCACACCGTTGCGAAAACTTCTATTTATAATTCAGATTAGAATACACTAAGCATTGACTAATTTGTTTGTTCGGTGCGCTTTCAATTTCGTGTTAACTATCGAATTACTTCTGAACGGTTAGTTTATTTTATTTTTCTAAAGGAAAGTTAGAACAAAGTACCTTAGATTCGTTACAAGTATTACGGAAAAAGCCCTCTCGTAGTTGCACCTATTGGAAAGAAAGGAGAGAAAGAAAGTCGAGAATTAGAGAAGTGAACCACAACCATAAGATGATTATATTTCTTTGTAATAAAAACTATATAGTTTACTAGATGCGAATATAAATAAATGCACTTACCCTCCAGAAATATTTTCTGTTGGCCGATGGTGGAACAGCATCTTTGGCGTAAATTTCTCCCACGAGGGGTCCAAAGCGCGTCCCTCGTGGGATGTAGCCCGTGCTCCAAACACCTTGAGCCTAAACATAAAGTGAATTATTAGTAAATGCATTTGGAAAAAAGGCTTTCCACGTTTACTTACATCTGAGAGGGCTTGGGAAGATTTAAGAACGAGATTTCTGGGTAGCGTGGCTTCGGCCCTGTTTGGGGTGCCGACTTCCACGGAAATGTCTGGCACTATGTAGGTGGTGTGCTGTTCGAAGTCTTCCTCACGCATATTGGACAGGTCGAACTCACTGGCCGACGACACTTGGCCTTCCTCGATCATTTTCTGTAAGAATGAAAAGAAGCGTGTAATGAGTGTGTGTGCGTGTAACAGTGATGACAATAATGATAAAGATGTTGATGGTGATTGTTTGAGGGTGGATAGGATGGGATGAGGATGAGGTGTGTGGCCTGTGAGGTGGATGGATGATGGTGAATCAATTTCTGTTGCATTCCCCTGCACCGGGGGCGCGAAGTGAAAGCAAATATGGGTCAGTATGTACGAGAGAGCGGATATCGACCGGCGTCGCGGCGCTGCACCCGTGACGTCACCGTTGTTCCGCGTCTACGTCATAGCCGAGTCGGTAACCCTTTGGCGCAACAATTTACTTTTCACCGTATGAACAGGTTGAGGGCTTTTGCAGCTATTTTAAAGGTCAAACGTCGCTGCGTGCAACTGCTTCATATTTCCACCCGTCGCGGCTCCCATTTATTTATCTAAAACCATTTATATGTGCATATATATATATATTACAAATCTGAACTTTGCCCTTAGCCCTTCTTGGCATGTATACAATATACGGTATATAGTCTGCACAGTGTTGGTATTCGTCCGCAGCGTCGGGACGGCCTCGAGCGAAATGTCAACAGCTCACCCTTTAACCTTTAACCTTCCGGAAATGCACGGAAAGAACGTACGTCGCGGAAACATCGCGATATATTCAAAAATGGAAATACCACCTTCCTGCAATAATTACCTCCTATCGTTCGGTTTTTCGCCCGGTCTACAACCGCGCTATCGCGATCTGCTGAAATGCAAAGTTCGCTCGTTGTTGCCTTTGACCTCTGCCATCTCTGAATCGAGCGAAAGAGGAGTCTCTAACGAAACGATCTCAAACGGACGGATCGCCGTCTGAAAAAACATGTTGCGCAATTTTTTGCCTCCATTTCGGTGTTTTTCGGTCTGAACGATCAAATTGAATCCCGGGACTAATAATAGTTCGCAAGGCTGCAAATGCATGCACCGTTACGTCACGGGTGCAGGGCCTCTCCTTCTAACCGCATCAAATCTTTCTAACGCCGTCTCTATCCGCTGCAACCTTGCAACCGTTTGGCACCCGACGTGTGACCCTGACTAATCTTTAAACATCCAATGCTGCACTAACAATAATTACAGCTCGGCTCCGACGAAAATTGCAAAATATTTGCCTACCCGCATTTATTATTTCACTAAACCATCAATGCCATTCGCGCAACTCGCTTCGAATCAACATACTAAAAAGCACAAACAAAAAGTACTACAATTACCTAATAAAAGAAAATATTATATACAATATTTCCACGCATTAATTAATTAATATTTATAAATACATACATTGACTTGTTTAAAATACCAATTTTAAATCATTTTCAATTTAATTATTTCTAAAAAAAATATTTTATTATATATGCATGTAATTAAACAAAAAGATAACGTAACCAAGTAACAAAGCGACTATGTTGTCCCTTTATTTTTAACATGCAATATAATCACATCGTACAACTTGTATGAATCATATTTGCTACGAACGGATTCTGCGACTTGCAATTTAAATCTCAATTTAGAGGACTTTGCGTAATTACCGAATAAATGAAAAGAAACAATTCGTAGTAGCGAATTGAATTATACATTTCGAGCGATCTATTTATGTTGCATGTATGTTGATAAGTTTAATGTTCGGTATTGTGCAAATGCAAATTAAATCGACTGAATCATAGATTGCCGCTATCGTAGACCAACCAGAACCTAACTCAATTGCACTTTTTAATATCGCTTTATTCAACTATAGGTCGTTTTATTTATAATACTCACTCTATTGCGTATTCATTTACAATGACATATTATTATTATTAACATATAATATGAGAATGAAAATGTAATTAACTTCTTTGTAATTAAACTATAGTGTTTTTTATGTGATTTTTATGAAATTTACGTATTTGTATGATAGTAAACAATTTATAATGTTTATCATGAAAAACATTAAATGTTTTTTTTTTATGTTTAGATTAAAATAAATATTTTAAGTGATTATGTAAAGGGTTTGAAAGTGTTACCAAATGTTGGTCGGATGTGAAATGCAATTCGATAAAATTACGGTTGTTGTTTGAGACTGTTGAACAGTAAACACTATTTGCTCGATAAATATTGTTAACCTTGCAGCGAACTTGAGTTTCGTTCGGTGTTTTTACTCAAATAGAAGTCCTTATCTGTACCGGATTGCCGAGTTGCAAATTTAAAATAGAAAATGTGGATGCTGGCGTTTTGGAAACGCACAAGGAAATGTCATGGAGTTCAAACGATTCATCTTCTTCGTTGAAGATTCGGAGTTTGGCGAGGTGTGATGGTTTTGCTAAATAATATATATGTATAAAAATGTCATAGGTCATGGATTTGGAATTGCGATCTTAAATGATAGCATTTACCTTTTTCGATTGCTGGTATTTGTTTGTTTGCGTTTTGTTTTGAGACGGTGAGGGTTTTCGGTTTCTTAGCGAGATTAAGACGCGCCTCGAGTTCAGAGCGGTTCCTTCGAAGGGCGTCGTTTTCTACGCGGAAACCGGCCGGCGGCCATCTTGAATTTTCACTTTTGATTGTATTGAACGCGCTCCTGCGATTTTTGTCTTCCCGCACATATGAGAGGAAATCGAGAGAGAAATGCGACAGGCGAGCTCGGACCGAACGGAAACGAGACTGTTGGGAGACACTGGTGTGGAACAATTCAGTTCATGAGCAGGAGGATGGACAGTCAAAGACGAAATGTTTTGTTTTGCTTTCTGGGGGGTTGATGTTCGTTTTTTTTTTATTTTTGCGTTCGCTATTAATAGCCAGTGATCAATACAACTTTCGTTTTGGATGTATTACGCAGTACGATGTGAGCGAGATAATTCTTTTTTTATTTTGCACTTTTGTTTATGCAGACGGAGAAAGAGAGAGGGAAAAAAATAGATGAGCTGCTCACTGCTTCCTGTTTGAGGTTGCTGAAGATGCTGCTTCTGCTGTTGTTGTTATTGTTGTTGAAGGTGGTACGCGGTTGGTGGGGGTTGTAACATGAAGGTTCTGTGCGTGTTTTCGAACAGTTTGTTGGTGGCGCGTCGCGACGCGCTTTTGTGCGTCCCGCATGCACGCACTTGCACAGGCACACGCCTCTCGTTTGCTCTGACCTAGGTTTACACCCTAGGTGTACCAGTTGTTTGTGGTTTTCTGCACGTTGCTGGTCACGCGCGTTCTTCCACACGGATCGACGCGGAAGTCGGAAATGCACCGTCAAGAGATGTGCTGGAGTGAGGAACGTCGACCGAGTGAGGCGCCCCGACGCCGACCTAACACAACACAGTCCGCCGTGCGCGCTGATGCAACGCTGCACCGTCCGACCGAACGACCGACAACCCGCCCTGCGCCCCACGTCCCTCGTTGCCGCCGCCCCCCCGCTTGCTTCACTTCAGGCCCTAAGCGCCCCCTCTCGCTCGCGCCCACCGCCCCCACGATGCGCCCCCTCTCGCTCGCACACATGCGCTGATAACGCGCTGCGCTGATAATATTCTACGTGCATTACTGATTGCGCTCATGCCTCTATTAATTACATCCTACCACTCGCACAAAAACACTTGCATTATTCTCAATGTCGCATATTGTTAGGCTTTTCGGACCCGCGTCCCACCATACCAACACATTCAAATGCGCACGCTATTCTCATTCGCAGTCCATTCAATTTGCCCAAACCAAAAACAATACCGCACTTCGCCTTTGCCAAATTCCACCATACAATTTCTTACCCTCAGTAATAACAGTACCATCTAACTATATCAATCAAGTACCATCAACAAATTCAAATAATAACAAATTAAACATATTGAATGATTAGAAAAATAATTGATGAAAAACAGATTAAAATTTATATTTAATTAAGTTGCAAAAACGTTAGAAGAATAAATGAATGAAAAATAATCGAGCGCTTAATTTCGAAACAATTTTTTTTCGCTAATAACTAATAATAAATTTGTTTTATAAGAATTATCAAATGCTTGCAAAATTTTAACAACTGTGCAATAAACAAATCAGAAAAGCAAAAAAAATAGATTGGTATCATTTTTGTTACTTTTACGTAATACAATCAATAAATTAATACTTTTACCATACGATTTTTTTAAAATTTAATAGTGCCTATTAGTTATAAGTTACATTTAGAGATTTATGAATGAGTTTGTAAATTTAATTCATAATGGTGCTCGATCGATCGCCGTTGCATACGCATATAGAAATTAATTTGAAATATTTGTCATATTAACATATAAACTAACATATGTAAATATATGAACTGTCTATAATTATACTTTGATTTAATTGAGCTAAAAAAAAATAAGGATTGCCCTTGGAATTTGTAGATCTGCATGGTGTGCGTATTTGTCGCGTCAAATTTAAAATCGTGATTGGGCAATGCTGAGGAATTTATAAATATGCAAATGAATGGTCGTGCTAAAGTGTTTATGTGTGTGAGTGTGTGTGTATGTTGAGGTGGTCGTGGAAATATAGTAGGCAGGGAGCATGCCGGATTTCCCGGAGTTTTCCAGGCTTCGAGTGGGGTTGGTAGTGGTTGTGGCAGAGCCCTGTGCGCGATGCAGTTTCGTCGAGGGTTCGTCGACCTCGATATTGATTTCGTATAATTTCACTTTTATTTTGTTTTGACGGAGGGACGGACGCCCAACCGAAGCACAACAAAACCATCCGCCAAAAAAGTATACAATCGCAGTGGGATGCAAACTACAGACTCGACACTGCATTGCACTTAACGTTTCTTAATTTTATTTCTAAAAAATAATAATTAACAATAGCTATTTACGCTAGTTAAATTTTATTAATAAACTATTTTTTTTAATAATTTTTCATATTATAGAGTTAAAGCAATAAACTGTTTTTGAAATTATTTGTTTTAACTTATTGATGAATTAAAGAAATAAATATGTAAGTGTAATATAAACTTTACATAAACTAATTTTTATTTTAATTATTTGCAATATTTTGCAATCATAAATATTAAACAAAATTGTACTTATTTCAGTTTATAGTTAACTGAGAATTAACAAGAAATAGATGATATTGAATTATAAAAATATATAAAGTAAGAAGAAAAGTCGAAAAGTGTCGGTTGTGAGATCGTTAGCCTTTGGGTGAGACTTTGGGTTTTGAGGAAGAATTAATTATTTGGGGTGGTCGAAAGGGCGGAAAACAATTCAGCGTGTAGTTGGATGGTGGCGAAATTGCTTCATAGCCATCATCCCCTGGCGTTCCTCGTTTTGCGGAAGGTTCGGGTTTGACCCCGCATGACCTGGGCCAACACTTTCCATGGTAACCGTCACGCAAGTCGCGGATCGATTCCAAATGCCTCCCCTCTCAGACAACACTCGCACACATTCATACACACACACACATATTTCCTAGGGGTTGCATTGCTGAAATATCGAGGAAAATAATCCAGGAAAATCTTTCTAAATGGATATCGATCTAGACGAATCTATAATTCTGTTTGTTCAGCAATGTTTAAAATATAAACTTAATAATTAGTGGTAACAAATTAGATGTTTCTCAAAAAATCATTATTTATCATTAATTAAGTAACTAATGTTAGACTTTTTAATATTGATCTCTTATTGAATTAATAATGTTGTCATTCAAATTGTAGATGTTTGATGAATATTTAATTCAAATTTTTTATTGTATTGATTTTCCAGAAGGATTATTGTTGTAATTCAATAACGCATATGAGTACCGTTCACTTAGACTCATACGTGTATGATTGACTTAATTCAGGTCATCGTTTGACCAATGGCGATTGTTGCCGTGGCTTTCGCACCTTCCGTACATCGCTTGGCCTTTTGGCCTAAAAACGGTACGAAAGAAGAGAATAAACAGACAAAACAAATACAATCAACAAGAAAATAATTTACAGGAATTAGGTAAACACAGAAGAAGATCCTATTGGATGTACGACAGGATCTCTCTCCGCATAGATATGGATATATTTCGGGTCTGCCTGCCTCTCGGATGGGAAATATCCGGTTAGGGGGGATGTCAACATTGGATGCCACGCCGGGTCAACGACCGACACACAATTTCCCTTCTCTTCCCCCCCAGATTTTCCGCCCCTTCCCCATCTCGATGCGTGCATTTCCCATCCCCACCTCGCTCTCAGTCTGCGCGCTTTTCCCCGGCGGAAATCGACTGAAAAAGAAAACGCGCAGCCCTTTCGTCCCGAAAACAAAGAGCATCTCTTCTCTCTCTTTTTCATCGTCTATACCTTTCACATACAGCTGCCTGGTCAAGTGTGGTCAAGATATTTTAGCGGCCCTTTTTACCATTCCCCAAAAATGGCAAACAAAACGCTCTCGGGTGTCCCTCAACTATTCTTAATCCCCTTGCGAATAAATCGCTTCATTCTTCTGGTAAGGTGCATCGCACAAAAGGATTTGAAGATTCCTAGTTCCCATTTACATGAAGCATTTCAGAATTTACCAAAATCCAAAAGAAGAAACTCTTTATTCGCACAATAACCCTTAGGGATTACAGCAAAGGATTACTATGTACTAATTCACTAAAGATTATTACAAAAAAAAGTGTAAAAATGTAATACATGCAAATCGAATAAAGTAAATGCATGAATGAGATGTTTCGATTATAGTAAAATGGTTGTATTTATTGGTGAAATATCTAAATGCATGCATGTGCGGCCGGCGTAAATCGATACTCGCGCTCTCCATAATAACTGTGCAAAAGATTATTGTAATAATAATGCATGCCAGTCCGAGAGGTCGATGAACTAACCCAGTGTCCTACTAATCCCAAAGAAAAGTGGTAGATAGTGCGAAGAGAAAAAAGAACGAGTAGTAGGAAATCGACGGTGGTGGGATCATCAGCGCCGTTTTTTCTTCTTCCCACTCCTATCCTCGCAATAATTTTCCCTACGCTATCACCGACCATCATCATCTATTTTTCGCAACTGCACCAATTTTCATTGAACCGAAAAAGGGATTCGGTCAAATAATTAAAAGCCCGCCCGTTCTGCGCGAAGGTAAAGAAAATGGGTGGAGGGGGGTCAGCGAAATATACAATATTCGCGAGGCTCGGTTCAAGTTCAACGAACCTCGCGCATGACCTTAAAAACTCCCGAAACTTCGTCATTATTTACTTTTCATTATATCCATATTTTTTTTTTATCCGCGATATTTCCAAATCTAATTATCTTCTCATTGTTACATTATTGCGACGACCTTAGCAACGTAATTAGATAAGTTTTTTTTATCAATGTCGATTCCATTCCGCATCATTAGTTCTCACCTAACGAATTATTCGATGTATATTGTATAACCGCAGAATGGATTGATTGTGTGACTTAAGGTTAAAGCACTTTAAGGTCATTCGGTGCTGTATTATTAAACTCGCAGCCTTGCGGTTTTAGGTTTATTTTGCTTCATTCTATTGGAAACAATTTGCAATTAGTGAATGATCCAATTGAAATTTGAATTTGTTATAATTAGTGTAAGATGTTGCTTTTTCTTACCGTTGAGTTGTAAACATTAATCCTTGAATTATCCTTTATTAAAGCGAAGCATTGAAACACTTCACTCAAAATAATCCAATTGCGTTGCGCACAGTCGTCAGTTTTCCCAGATTGATTGTAATCCTGGATAAGTTTATGCTTTTGAGATCCTTGTCTAATACTATTTTATGCACACACTTATGCTGGGCATCGAGATATCCGGTATCGGCAGTCTTAAGAATTTAAAATCACAATTGTTTTGATCATGTTATAACAGCGGGAGATAACCACTAGAGCCGGTAAAAGCGAAAGATAATGTGTTTAAAAAAAAACTAGTGATATTCGCCGCGTTTGTCTTGTACGGCTGTCTCGTCTGTACTGAGTGTTAAACTTGACCGTGGTGAGTTTGTTGGTGAGGTTCTTCGGATGTGCGCGGTGCGGTGGTTTCTCGAACTACGATCGCTTCCAATGTGTGCGTGTGTAACGGGAAATTGGGGCCGTTCACCTCCGAATAATATTCGGCCTCAACTTGTTACGCCTCACGTTTCAGGAAGTCCTTCTACATCTACTCCACGAGAGTCGTTCGACTCTCAGGTTCACGGTTACGTCGATTCTGTAACGATTTTTCCAAACTTTTGATCATTCAGATAGTTTTTCCAATTCAAAATACATCATTTCCTATTTATAAAAATTCATCATCAACTACGCAATAATCGCTCAATAATGTATGACAACAAATAAACGACATCAAAAGGAAAAGTATAATGGTCATTGTCGCAGATAAGACAGAGTTTTGCTTTCAATTAAAAATTTCGATTTTCTGCGGTCGCTTTTGTTTAATTTTCTTCTAATTGTATTAAATCGCCCATTCAAACGGTCGATTAATGCAAAGGCCGAGGCCGGAGTGTAATAAACTATTATTCAGGTACGTTGAACTGAAGTGAATGTGTTAAACATTTTCGGCTAGGCCATTGAGAGAGCGTTCGTTCGTTCGCTTGCCTCCGCCGCCGCCGTCCGTTTGTTCACTCTAACTGTACACAATGTATACCAGAGAACTTGCGATTTTAAATTGTCTCAAAATGGAAATTAATTGGACCCATTCAATTGCCGAAACAAATTCTGGAAAGCCGATGAACTTGTGCGAACTCGAAAACACTAAAATCGAGAACGAAGGAGAGAAGGAAAAGAAAAACGTACGCTGCACACGCATCGAGCGTTCGTGGCGATTTCGATGATCGCATAGAACACGAACCCGCCAACATAGACAACAGTTTCTCAATTAATTTCATTATTATAGTATTAATTTATTTATAGCAAATTAACATAACTTTTATAATAATATAACATATAGCTGAATTACGTATGGTCAATTGCTGTTAATTATTATTTTTTTTGTTAATTGTTTATTATATGACCTTCATAATATAATAAACAATTTTGGAATTACGAAATTTTACCATGAACTTTTATTTTTGTTCAAATAAAAATAAAATTTATATGTAATCATGGAACATGTTTGAATACAGTTTATTTAAATTAAATAACTATAAAATACAATCGTAAAATCTACAATAAATAAAATAAAAAACGTGTGAAATTGTTATTTAATAAAATAATTTCAATAAATTAATTATGTGATGTTTATTGTATACACTGTTAATATTATTATTAATTAAAACAAAAAATATCTGTACATTAATATTTAAAACAGTAAAATATATTTTTCAGAATAAAATTCCCTTTCGTATAAGGTACTACCAGACGAACTGTTATATCTAAGTATCTTTACCTTGACCATGGTCTTTGGACCTGGCTAGCCTTGAGAGCTGCTTCAATTTTAGTTCCTTTTTTTTATTATCATACCTCCAACGAAATAACTGTATTAAACATTTTTTAAAACCTTCATTTCCTACCAAGAACATTAAGTAAGATTTTGTAAAGAAATATTGTTTTTTTTTATTACAAAATCAATGAAAAAAAATCTACAGTTGTCTTTAACACTAACAACTTTTTAAAATTAATATAGTACTAATTTATTTACAAATTAATTTACAAAACTTAAATATTTTTCTACGTAAGTTCTAATTAAAGTACATTATTGACCTAACAATATTTTAATAATTAATAAAAGTTGTTACAATCTAAGTACATTATAATCTTATATAATCTTTTGTATAATTAAATGTTATTAATTAATTTTATTAGATAAGATGAAATTATTTGAAATTTATTATTACGAATATATTTGATATATTGTTCGATATATAGTGTGAGAATGCTTAAGCAGTTAATTTTAAAATAATAAATATTTTATTGATATTTAAAATTTAATTATGAGGAAGAATAATGATATATGTACTAAATACTGTAGATTACTGTATATCACAGAATTTAAATAAATGAGTGTAGCAGATAAAAATATGTATGTGTATATGTTCCTTTCGTTTATACAACCTGGCTCGGTAGTTCAAAGTTTATACATAATATTATGGTGGATGCGTGATTGAAGAAATGTTAATAGAGTTTGATAAGATATTATTAATAAATTGAGTAATGAGTGTAAAAAAAAAGGATCTCGAATGGTCGAGCATCTGTGTGGAATGTGTGCTGTGTTCTAAGAAGATTTGAAAGTATGTAAGTGTTTTATAAGTTAGGTAAGGTCCATGGTGGGTCGTCGAACTCGAGTTGGAGCGCTCGCGGGTTCCGTGTTCTCGGCTGATGAGCGCATGTGAGAGATCGCCCGTCTTTGTGCATGTACGTGATGTTAAGGTTTCGGCGATTCTGTGCCCCAAGAAGTTGGACCAAAAAGGCGTTCTTCCATCCAGCACATCCATCTCGACTCGCCTCGGTCCTCTTACCACTTACCACCGAAATTGTATTTTATTGTTGTTCAGTCTTCTTCCTCCACTTCAATCTTCTTGTTCGTCTCCTCCTTCTCCTCGATGTTCCTCTTGCATCTCCATCCTGCTCTTCCTTTTACATCCTCTCCATCTCGACGAGCGCCCCGCGCCTCAGACAACAATGCTTCACTTAGGGACAGGGTCCGATGCTCACTTTATCAACATCATCGTACTTGCCCAACGAACGAACGAACCTGTCGCGCGAGACGCCCAAGGACGACGGCGACCGCCGAGGCCTCCATCTCTCCCCCAATATAATTATAATCAAACAGATCTAACGAGATTCCACAAGCCAACTTCACACCGAAAACTGGATTCAACGCTCGTCCTTCCTATTCATCCAACACAACCTTCGAAAAAGCCTGTCTCTCTGTCTCCACGAAACATTCGGATGTTACCTGTTCACTCTCATTACCAATGAAAAAAATAATAATATAAACACTCCATTGTATTCTTATACTGATGACTTCATAGCATTCGAACCTTCCCAAGGCAATCGAACCCGAACACGCGCTTCAATTATTCGGTGCTCTTTCATTTCTTATTTTTCTTTTGCATGACATTGGCAATTACGTAATCTCCAATTATATTTGTAAAACTAATTATAACCGATCCTCAAACTACTAAATTTTAATTTTGTAAATCGATTTTTTTAAATATATTTCTACATAATCCATTTTATACAACAGTTTATACAGAGTGTACAGTTTAACAAAAGTTTAATTTTAAAAAACATCTCTAGTAATAATTTGTTTGTTAAAAAAAACAACTTTTGAATATTGTATCCATAACAAACAAAACAAGATTTGAAAATACTTGTAAACGTATTTTTTATAAATCACTATATGTGTATTATACAGTATGTTATAATATCTTACAGGATTTTTAAAAAAAATTGTATATAAAATTATATACATTTATCAATATTTTTCCTATTGATGCTACTCCTCTGCTGTAATCCTTTTAACAATCCTTTTTTCGAATTAAAAAAAATGTGAACTTGTATACAAAAAATGTACATGTATGTTTCAAATATTTTTTTATAAAAAGAAGATACCAGGTATAACACGAAAATCAAAACTGTAATCTGAAATGAACCCCACTCCACGCCACTGATCTTAATCTGCTTTGAACTCGAACAGCAGTGACAACGTACATTATTTTAAAATATTTCCATTCCAAAATTACATTTCCAACATTTATTCTCCACATCTCAGCTTCCTTATCAAATAATTTAATCTTCACTTGTTATTATTATTATTATCATTAATAATGTGCAGCTGACTTCAGGTTGTTGCTTGTACTCGACAATCCTTAGCGAAGCATTTTATAAATACGTTTTATGCATCGCTTGGTATAGTTGCTTGGTAATTATTAGTAATTAATGATACAAAAAAATATGACACTTCAGATAATGAAATGCGTTTTCTAATTTATCTATTACGTAATAAATCAAGAAGCAATTGATTTGGTAAACAAACAAAAAATCCTGAAAAGATTTCAACGGAAATTGGAAAGTCGTTAAACAGGTAAATAAAATAATTGAAATGTGTGTGGACCGTTGAATATAAATTAGTTTTTTTTTTAGATATCGTCTGTAATTATATAAATGACTTGTAGTAATACTTTATCAGGGAAGATAAAATTACTTATTATAATACGAATGAAAGACAAATGCTGGAGGTAATGTTTTGATTTTATTGATTTTGCATTTAAACAAAAAAAAAATGTATACTCTTCATTAATGCAAATGCATACAGATATAATTTTACTATATTTATGCGTTTTATTAAATATATAAAATGCATTTCCTCATATTATATATTTGTTAATAAAATGTTATTTATTGGAAGTTTTTACTAAATGCGAAATTTTTACATATTGTTTTTATATTTATTAACACAACTTCGAAAAATTTGTAAACGAATTACATTTTCATTTAAGCACGCTCACTTGTATATTTTCAAAAAACTATATTTTTATCAGAAGACACGATTAAAATTGAACTAATACAATGATAAGCGTTTTATAAGGAACAGTTATGAAAAATGTGTATTTCTTATAAAAATTGTTGTTACTCTTATTTTTTTAATTTTCTAGAATGGATGTTGAATATTTGTTTTCTTTTTTATTTTAAGTTGTAACTGAGGTGCAATGACGTCGATATTCTGAATACAAACAATAAATAGTTTCCGCGTTTCGTTATCAGAAAGCATTCAGAATTAGAAAGTTATTTACCGTTGAATTATGTTCCGTTTGCAGTTTGATAAGGTTAAGACGTAATTAATACCTGAAACAATGCTACATTTATATATTTTTGCTCGCCGAACGTTATCAATGACCATTTTTATACGCGAATAAAAATTGATGGTGCAATGACGTAATTGCAAAAATCCAAATGAATTGCTTTTCTAATACAGAAATTTAGCTCAGGAATTTCCACAGAATCAGATAATAATCATGTGTGACTCAGTTTCGGATAAAATAGATGATGTTGTTGATGATGTTGGTGGTAATCGGAATGAAATTTGAATATAGAGAACAAGCAAACAACGATGTGTTTATTTAGCATAATTGTGTTTTTGGCAGCGGGTCGAAGTTGTTTGGTGTGTGTGTGTATTCACAAACAAAATCGAAACCAAAAGGCGCAGTAACCCAGTAAAAACAATCGCAATAAATAATAAGGAAGGTGTATGTGCGAGGGAGAGAGGTAGATGGTCGAGAGGGCAGGAGGGAATGAAAGAAAAGAAAGATTCCGCACACCCAAGTCGGCGATTCCGTTTCGTTCTGATTTTACTACATACACCTCACGGTTTACCTTTCGCCCTCAATTCGCGCGGCATTTTTACACCTACTGACGCAACTCAGCCAAGACCTGCTTATGGTAGCTCCATCTCGCACTACCAAGAAGACGACGATGAGGACGTACGATGGTGCCTCGATCGAGGTATTCGCAATTGCCGTAACACATTACGCGTGAGGTTGACGACCGCGGTTTCACAGACACAGATAGCTCGGCTCGGCTCGCGATGGGTTCTTGCCATTGCCACGATCGGATGATGATGATGATGGTCAATGGCAAGGATGAATGCGAAAATTATTGCTTTACTTTCCGCACCTTCCTTTCGTCAGCGAACCAAATGCAAATTTTAAACAGCAACGACATCATCAAATTCTGATATTGATGTCGTTTTTTAAATGCCCGTTTGGGTTTCTTACGCATGCGAGCATTAAAGTCTCTTCAACGAACTCATAAAAAAAAACAGAAATTTACTTATATTTTTTTTATATAATTATTACTACTCACAATATCAATTCGAATGCGTAATTAATTCCTCTGATGTGACTCACCAAGAATCAGGAATTACCTGCTAAATTTTTCCAGAAAATTCGCTGTGTAAGAAAGTATGTTACGTTTGCAATTCTAGATCGCTCTTACATTTTATCTTCCTGAAATACCGCTATTCATAAGTAGCTATTTAATTTAAGTTACTTAAAATAAAAAAAAGTTACTTAAATTATTATTAAATAACATTTTTATAATTGAATTTTATTAATGTTACTAAGGGAAATTTGATTATTATCAATTTGTTGAAAATATTTTTAAATTATTATCAATTAAAAGCAACTTTCGTTGTTAAGAAAGCTTTATGGTTACTATGAAACTGAGTTATTTTTAGGTTGTTGAAAGATCTTCTTCAGTTGCCTCAGGGTTCTAATTAAGTCAATGACAATTATCGTGGAAACTTGTGTTTTGTAAAAGTGGTATTCTTAGTAATTGAATATAAAGTACTATTTACATTGAAATTTTATTAATGATGTACAGTAAATAGAAAAAAAAATCTTTTATAAAATAAGATATTTACTAGAATTTTCTAGTTTTCTAGTATTAAATGTATGTTGCAATTGGTTTGAAACTCAATTTATGTGTGTGTTTGTATGGGAGATTTTGAAGCGGAAAAATCAATTAAGTTCCATAAGAAAAAAAAATGACGCAGAGGGAAACAAGCAAAAAAATAATGGTAAAGAAATCGATGGAAGGTAACTGTAATTTTGCTTCGAAAATTAATTGTGGATGGAAAATGTGAAACGGTGTTTCCTATTCACATTGTACTATGGTATTCTTCTCGTGTTATACGGAAGGGATGCGTGGCGAATTTTTTGCTGGACAAGTTAACGGTACGAGGGTTCAGGGAAGACCGCAAACTTTCTTCCTACCCCCAACCGCGCGTTACGGCACTTCTAGTAGCCATTTGCGGTTTATGGGGCTAACCAACAAACCCTACAGATGAAGAAAAAAATTGTGACCCACAAAGAGGAGAATCGATTGACTGATGGAAATTTAACTTTTGAATCGAGCCGTAAATCACGGAAGAAGACCAGATGATTTACAGCCCTTCTTCTGCTTGAAAATTCTGAACTTTCTTTCGATATGAATGAACATGTGAATATATGGAAAGATGCAAAGGAGAGTTTGCATGAAGGCGGCGGTGATAGCCTTTAATGAAAATGGAATCGAGCATCATCTACGCAAAAGAGAGATGATTAAGTCTCGAGTCATTGGATGCAGGAGTCATCAATCGTCTGGCTGTTGCGAGCGCCTTTGATTTGAGAGACTTCTCCGGCTCGCCTCGAAGCTAAGAGAGATGAGAAGAGCACAAGACGAAGAAGAGAAAAAGTTGCATGTCGTTTTCAAGAGCAAGAGCAAGACCAAGAGGTTGTCGACCGGCGCGGATGTAGGTAACAGAGAGTGACGTCAGCCTCGTCACCTCCATGTTCTACTGGTCTAATTCCAAGCTGCAATCGCGATTCTAACTACACACTCTTCGGCTCTATGTATGTTTGTGCACTTTCGGTCAACGAACCTCACTGCATGTCCTCGATGGACATAACCGAACGCTTTGCGCGAATGACACACTAAAAGGAAACACCAAAGAAATACGATTTCCAATACGGCACACTGACTACTATTTCAGACGCATTCTTTTTGCAATTTTTTCCTTTCTTTATTTCTTTCTTGTAAACAGTGTCATCTAAAAAAAATACACATACTCTAGAACAATTGAAAAACAATTTTACAAACAAATATCTTGACTTAATAGACATTTCACAATAATTATTTATATTAGTAAAAATAATACATACATTTGTAAAATACAAATTATTACCAATATACTAATACATTTTATTTAAAAAAAAAATGAGTAACAAGCACAAAGCACAAATAAAGAGAATTTACAAATATATTGCACAAAATAATTATTATTTTATAAATATCTAAAAAAAAAAATCAATTAAAACAAGAATTTTCACTTATCGATTTTTTTAAAGGTGGTTATAAAAAGAACAATCAAATGTTTAAAATAGTGCAAAGCCTGCAAGATATAAATGCATTAAACACATGGTGGATTTCCTTAGAAATCCGGGACATAACGGAAGTCTGTAAATTCTAGTGTTTTGTGGAAACATGAAGAATGAGTGAGCGAAACTGTTGATCGGAGTGAGCAAAATTTTAAAAAAATAATTAATTTAAACAATTTGAATGTTATGTCTAATTAAATTATATAACATGGATTTAAACTAGTGATTATAAAAAAAAGGAAAAAACAAATAATAGAAATATTTCATTAAGTATTTTAATATGATTGGGTTCTATTAATAAGTGATATTTATCTATTTATTACTAAATTTTGCAATATTTAGAATTATATCAACTCATAAATTTCAATAAAATGTAGTCATAATTATTTCAGCAATTGACGTTTATTTGTTAAATAATAATAATACAGAGCAATAAAATCGTTTAAAATTTCACACAAAATGAGTTGTAAAAGCTGGGACTCCGCACAATAAATTAGATCATTTCCATCAAACGGTAGTTGCAAAAACGCCCAAGAATATTACCTTACCATTTTGGAAACGACACCAATAATAGTTAGGAAGGCTGCTACCGTTTCATATAGCTTTAACAACGAGTTCGTAAACTCTAAACCCTTTAACGATACTATTACAACCATTTGCATTTCTTTACCTAGTAAAAAAAAAGCTGTGCGTTTGATCCCAAATATCGTCTTCCAACAAATTCGAAAAGGAACAGTCTGCGTTTTCCTCCACCTGCCCATTAAATTACAGTTTATGGATTTACAGTAATGGGTGGCTCATGCTAAAAGGATAAGAATACCATTAAAAAAAGAACATCAAACCCCGTTAGAGAGGGTAGTTTAGTTTTTTCTAGGTCAAAATCCTCGAAGCGCACATGTCTAAAAAGGGTTGTCCGTGATTTGAATCGTGCCGCAATCAGAGCACCGTTAACCAAAACAGCTGTAAGGGTGGGTTTCCTGTTTTAATTCAATAGATATTAACAACAACGCATAAAAAAAATATACATATCGTCTGGATTCAAAGGCGGAAGTTCTACACCAATTTGAGTTAATGGTGATATCGTGCGGCTGATGCGAGCCACTTGAAATTAGCCGCGACTTTTCGGTTTGTCTACGAAGGTAGGACGCAGACGATGTGTCCTTAATTGGGTCTCATTAACATAATTTTTCTGAGCCAGACTACGGTTTTCTCAAACTAGTAGTTAATATACCCGATGGCGTCCCGAATTGCCAGTCCAATAAAATTTCACAGAACCAAAGAAAAATGGAAGCTGTTTTCAGTGTCCCAAAACCATTGTATCATTTATCTTTCCTACCCACAAGAAATTTGTCGGAAAGAAAGTTTTCTAAACCTTTCTCATGCAAATCAGGAAAAATTACACATTTTTTTGCTACCGACCTGTTACTGCAAAACACATTGCAGCCACCTATTACACCACATGTTTATGTTGTTCCAGCATTATCGTTCAAACCGAAATATCTTCCAATGCCGATTTCTCTTTTTTTTTCTGCAATTTCCTCGCAAACATCTTTTTTATCCTTTTTTTTCACAGAATAGCAAAAGGGTGATCTTTGCGAAGGACACGTTGTGCAAATCTTATACATTTTTTTTTATCGCCGTCGCAAATTCCTATCCTTTTTACTACCCCAATTGATTTCTAAACCGACGCCCTTGAAACATCAACAATCATATTTTTTTACAGAAATTTACCTCACGCAATATACCTGTTGCAAAAAATGTTTGTGCAAATATTTTGCTACAATGGCATTTTCAAAATAAAGAAAAAACAACCCTGAAAGTCACTTTCTACGATCTTCATCCTTTCATTTTTTTTTTTGTAGGAATGACTTTTTTTCGCTCGCCAAATTGGTTTACGACTCGTGCAGAAACTGAAGAATAAACTTTTTACGGCCAACAAAAAGCCATTTCAGTTTCACTTTAGGGCTTCACCGAAAGTTTCGTTGTTCCTTTTTTTTAGGTAACGTTGCGTAAGTATCGAGTTTCGGCGCAATTTTATTACCAAATTTTATTTTATTTTCAGACAATAAAAAAAACACAGAGATTCAAGTTCTCGGTAAGCGTTTGTGTTGCGCAATAAATTTCGGCGCAAAATGCATGTTTACTTACATAATTGCAGCGCAATTTCATTTATTGTTATTTTGGAAATTTTTAAGGTATCTCGACACCTACATTTCCAACGTATATTTCACAGAATCTGATTAAATGACTATTGTATAAAGATAATATCACGTGCGTAACGCAAAATGATTCAAATTCAAATGTAAATACAATAATTTATGATGACCTAATTAATATTATACGAGAATTATAATTAAGTTTATTTCAGGTAATCTAACTGCAAAGTTCTGTTGCATTCTTGTAGATGTGACATTGATTGCACCAACTGTCGATTCAATTATTTTGACTTGTATATTTATGCTATGTTATTATTTATCATGGCAAGAACATCGTATTTATAAACTTTCTTTTGGTTTCCTGAAAAGTTAACCGCAAGAGTCGAATAGCCATTTATTCAAATAACTTAAATATAGTGAATCCCATCCGCATTCCGCGTTCCCCCGAACAAAATTAAATAAAATTTGTTTGATTCTACATTTTACTTTCGGAAATGTTTGCGGTACATCCTGAGCAAAATTACAGTTTTCAGTTCATACGAAAAGAAAGAAAAAATGAAATTATTATTTTAGTTTAAAATTTCTTAGGTAGCATATGTAGCATGTTCAATTCAAAATTTGTCTTCGTCTTACAGAAAATGTCATCCATTAAAACTTATACACTGGAACCTCGCTTAACGAACACCTCACATTTCCCTTAATGAGCAAAATAAATTGTAAGAAAAATTACTCCAAACTGGGACGTTAAGCGAGGTTCCACTATGTATCAAAAATAGAAAACAATTTTTTCATTATTTTATGTCCAGAGATTTGAATCATTTAAATATTTAGTGCGGATTCAATTTTAAATGGGCAAAGTAAAAATAAAATCTAAAAAAATTGTACACAAATTATTATAAATATTTTTTTTCAAGTCTCTTTTTGTGCTTTTTATTTTATTAGGTTCTAAAGTTCTCGATTAGTCCGGTTTCAAGCAGTGCGTGGTATTAGAGAAACCAATTTCTGTACCATGTACATGCGTTTGCATGCGAATTGAGTTTATACAAACCCTTAGAAATTTCAACTAAAAAGCATAATAGTATATAGTATACTACACTAGGTGAGTCTACAAACTTCCATTTGTTCCTATATTGTATGGGTTTCCAGGTAAATATTACAAATTCAGAAATATAATTTTTTTTTGTACAAATGTTCATTTGTTTCATTTTGTATAAATACCTTCCAATTTACCTTGAATTGTGCTAAACTTAAAGAAAAATGATCTTTCCTCAATTATCTGACAATTTTGCGATACAATTGTATATCATAATTTAATTATAATATTACATTATTATATTCAGGAAATTCTTTTAAAATTATTTCATTCATTAAATTAAAGTAAAGCATTTTCTATATTATAATTATTATTATTCTTTTGCAGACTGGTAAGAGTCAACGACCCGACGAGTAGAAAATATTTGAAACAACAGCTTGTTCTTAATAAACACAAAGCGCAATTGAAAATAAGATCTACGATTTTAATAAGCAAAATAGAAAATCGACAATAGAAAAAATGATCTGACCAATTGTAAATTCAATTAAACTTTTAAGAAATTATATTACAATTTTATATGTTTTGTATTATTTTCTTGAGAGAAGAAAAAAAGTAATTATATTGTTAATAATCGAAGGGTTGGTGATGATGATGCTTGGTTAATGGTGGAAATTTCCAGACGAAAATAGGGTATTTTCAAAGAGATGAGCGAAATGCAAACAGTTTATATGTGCGAGAACGTAACAGTGTTGACTTCTTGTGTCGAGGTCAGACCCGGACATTGGTCTACTTACCTACACACTCCCCACTTTTACACATAAACATCATCAAGTAGCATTGAACTTCGCGTTCCTTTGCACACACACACACACATATCCATGCACACATACAAGATCGTAAACACACACACAAACTCATCTTTCCAGTGTGAAAAGGAAGCACACTTTTAATAATTTTCCTTTAAATCCGCAAGAAGTGAAACACTTGCATATCTACCTGTTGCATCGAACGTGATCTAAATGCATCTAGAAACAAAACTTCAAATTCAGATGCACATTGTTTTTTTTTTCAAACTATTTACGTTACTATGACATTCTGTACAGGTGTTTATGTTGCTATATACGATTTCAGTTCATAAATCAGAGTGTAATCTTTAGAAGCAGAGTTTTCTTGGCACAATAAATAATGCGGCCCGAAAATTAATGATATTATATTTAGAAATATTTACAAAACAAGCGATCCGTCTGTCCGAAGATATTTACGCACGTTTTAAATGCATAATTTACATTGATATAAATACATTCCAATGCCAAATTTCTTATCATTTTTAATTTCAATAAAGTGCAATATTTAATTCGCAATTATCTGTGCAAATTAAATATCATATACGTATAAAATTGAATTTAGTTAAGTTGGTAAAAATATTTGTATTATTGATTAACACAATACAGTTTATAATTTCAAAAAATGTACTTTTTTTCAAATTTTTGTTATTTGAATG
>NW_017100087.1:335447-414408 GCF_001412225.1 Nicrophorus vespilloides | reverse complement strand
TGCGAGGTTCCACTATGTATCAAAAATAAAAAAAAAACAATTTCTTCATTATTTTATGTCCAAAGATTTGAATCATTTAAATATTTAGTGCGGATTCAATTTTAAATGGGCAAAGTAAAAATAAAATCTAAAAAAATGGTACACAAATTATTATAAATACTTTTTTTTCAAGTCTCTTTTTGTGCTTTTTATTTTATTCGGTTCTAAAGTTCTCGATTAGTACGGTTTCAAGCAGTGCGTGGTATTAGAGAAACCAATTTCTGTACCATGTACATGCGTTTGCATGCGAATTGAGTTTATACAAACCCTTAGAAATTTCAACTAAAAAGCATAATAGTATATAGTATAGTACACTAGGTGAGTCTACAAACTTCCATTTGTTCGTATATTGTATGGGTTCCCAGGTAAATATTACAAATTCAGAAATAAAAACTTTTTTTTGTACATTTAATTGTTAAGTTCAAATGTTGATTGTTTGATTTTGTTTAAATTAGTTTCAATTTACCTTGAATTGTGCTAAACTTAAAGAAAAATGATCTTTCCTCAATTATCTGACAATTTTGTGATACAATTGTATATCATAATTTAATTAGAATATTACATTATATTCAGGAAATTCTTTTAAAATTATTTCATTCATTAAATTAAAGTAAAGCATTTTTTATATTATAATTATTATTATTCTTTTGCAGACTGGTAAGAGTCAACGACCCGACGAGTAGAAAATATTTGAAACAACAGCTTGTTCTTAATAAACACAAAGCGCAATTGAAAATAAGATCTACGATTTTAATAAGCAAAATAGAAAATCGACAATAGAAAAAATGATCTGACCAATTGTAAATTCAATTAAACTTTTAAGAAATTATATTACAATTTTATATGTTTTGTATTATTTTCTTGAGAGAAGAAAAAAAGTAATTATATTGTTAATAATCGAAGGGTTGGTGATGATGATGCTTGGTTAATGGTGGAAATTTCCAGACGAAAATAGGGTATTTTCAAAGAGATGAGCGAAATGCAAACAGTTTATATGTGCGAGAACGTAACAGTGTTGACTTCTTGTGTCGAGGTCAGACCCGGACATTGGTCTACTTACCTACACACTCCCCACTTTTACACATAAACATCATCAAGTAGCATTGAACTTCGCGTTCCTTTGCACACACACACATATATCCATGCACACATACACACGCACACAAACTCATCTTTCCAGTGTGAAAAGGAAGCACACTTTTAATAATTTTCCTTTAAATCCGCAAGAAGTGAAACACTTGCATATCTACCTGTTGCATCGAACGTGATCTAAATGCATCCAGAAACAAAACTTCAAATTCAGATGCACATTGTTTTTTTTTTCAAACTATTTACGTTACTATGACATTCTGTACAGGTGTTTATGTTGCTATATACGATTTCAGTTCATAAATCAGAGTGTAATCTTTAGAAGCAGAGTTTTCTTGGCACAATAAATAATGCGGCCCGAAAATTAATGATATTATATTTAGAAATATTTACAAAACAAGCGATCCGTCTGTCCGAAGATATTTACGCACGTTTTAAATGCATAATTTACATTGATATAAATACATTCCAATGCCAAATTTCTTATCATTTTTAATTTCAATAAAGTGCAATATTTAATTCGCAATTATCTGTGCAAATTAAATATCATATTATAAAACGTCATAAAATTGAATTTAGTTAAGTTGGTAAAAATATTTGTATTATTGATTAACACAATACAGTTTATAATTTCAAAAAATGTACTTTTTTTCAAATTTTTGTTATTTGAATGAGTACTAATTATACATTTGTGAAATCTTAGATCTTTCAAACAATTTTAATAATTTACAGCAATACCTCGCATAGTCCGGTCAATTGGTTTTATATTCCGGTATTTCGGACTGTTTGAAACAAGTCTAAAAGAAACATAATCATATTTACGTACAAATTAATAATTTTGAATAGTAATAAATATAATTTGCCACTTATTATTTTAGAATTTATTTTGCTGACTTAAAATTTAGTTTGTTTTGAAATATTCAAACCGGACTATAGTGAATTCAGACTGATAAACATCTATTTTTTAAATATTCTTAACATATATTAAATAAAAAATCAATCTTTTCATAAAATTATATATTAATATAGATACAAATCTAATCTTAGATGTAAACCACAACTTTCCAACAAAAGAAAAAAAATAATTAACGCTCGTCCAGGTTTATTTCCTAAATACAAATTTACCTGAATCTCAGCATCCATTATTATATGTTGACCTGTTTTGTAGCCTCCGAAGGCTGAAAGACCCACACAGACCGATGCACCTTTTTTTTTCGAGATGATCATGTTTCATTGTTTTCCCCAAATTAAATAATAATTGGCGCCGCCGCTCTCCGCACATAAATAATAATTGTATTAAAATAAAAATAAGTAATAAAAAAAACTTAGATGTAAATGCAATTAGTTCAAGTTCAGGTCAAAATTACCGCTCAGTGACTAGTAATGATCTTGATAAGATCACGTTACACTTTTCGTCGTTTTAATTAAATTAATTACGTTTAATAAACATACTGAAAGACCTGCTTTACGTTGCAAAAATGAACCGATTTAATATTAATTACCGGAAGCGATTTACATGCAAATTATGTAAAAAAATTATTAATTATATTATACACATTTTTTAGTTGCTAACATTTTTTTAACATAATGCATAGAAGTTACAAAAAAAAAACGAAATTGAAACGTGTAATATATATGTTATATTTTAATTTGGATAGTTATAATCTTCTTAATAAACTTTATAAGTTTGTAATTATATGTTGAATACAAATGTTGCTACTACGAACTTCGTAATTGGATAAAGTTCTGATTAATTGTTTTAATTTCGTATAAAAATGCGCTTGTGTTGTTTGGTATTAGAAATATGTCATATTTATTTATATTTTCAAATAGTATTTGAAAAGGTTGATTTTATAAATTATTTACCATAAAGACATAAATTTGTATTTTTCTTCTAGATAAATTAAAAATCTACGAAAGATAAGTGATAAATATCCATTCATTGACAAATATAGAAAGAAAGATTTCACTTAATCGCCATTTGTATGTGTACAATTATTTATTTTATGATTATAAATATTTATTGATCAAATTGTGAGAAAAAAAGTTATATTTGTTGTTATTTTATAAAAAATAATGCTTACACAGAAGTGTTCATTGTAAACTGTAACATTGAAGTTTCTTATATTTAGGGTAGAGATGAGTAATGATGATATTTCCTGTGTTTTCTAAACATATGCCATTTGGGTCATGAAAAATGAAACGGACTAATGCAAATCGCAGTGAAACAAGGAACGCAAATACGGAAACCCGAACGAAAACCTCGAGAAGTGATTTATTGCTTGACCAACAGTAAATGTGTCTGCGTCGATTGGATACGGATTGGTGCAAAAGCATCGAAGGGTTTTCGCAAATTTTACGGTACGTCCTTTGCCAAAATGTAAAGCTTCAGGTTCATCACTGCGATACGTAGTGATCGCAGAAGCTGCGGATCGCGGACGCAATTCCGGCAGGATCCGTTCTGTAAAGTGAATTTACTTAGAGCCGTTATGTTGGAAAGTAGAACCGAAGTTCCACAGCTTTATAATAAACATTTTCTTCTTTGCTCTCCGTTCTTCGCGGCGCGCGTATTCCGTTTACGCTCGTTTCCCCGGGTCACTCCGGAACGTTGGTCCACATTCGCGAGGATTCCGCGATCGCTCGTTCTCCCACCTAAACAAGGACAACGTCACGCAGGATCCGCACGTACGAAACAAGGACGACCGCTGTCCGGACAGAAGGGGTCCATGAACTCCGCAACGCGTAACCGTAATGCATTGCATAAGTGCTCGTCCCGTTACTATACTTTCATTCACGGCCAACACCACCACCACCTTTCCTCCTTCGACGACTCCACGCGACGTCCAACAAAAGACGCCGAAAAAAAATATATATATATGAACTTAACAGAATAAGAATATTTCAAGTGTCAATGTTCTTCCTTTCCAAACCGAAATCTTTACGTACCTTCGAGAACGAGATTAATTTGTTGTTAGCCTTGAGGTCGTTACTTAACGGTACTGCCGTGAGCAGGAAGATTCTACTTTTTTAGACCGACAGACGATGGTCAGGGAAAGGGTTAAAACACCTTGAATAATATTATCCCGTTTGCCGTTGCCGCCTCGAAGGTTTCAAATATCTTTTCTTTTCTTCTCCGGCTCTAATCTTCCTCATGTTCTCCTTTTTTCTTCACTTTTTTTTTCACTCTCCTCTTTAATAGTCACTCTTCAAAAAAATAAATATAACAAACGGTACTCGCCATTAAAAATATCGTTTTTAATGACTATCCATTGGGGAATTTTAGATTACCATGTAAGAACATTAAACATTTCAAGAATAAACTCGAATACTTTTAATAATTTATAACCATTTCAACATTTTTATACAACATTTCAATAAATCCGTTTTAATATACATTCCAAAAATACCATTTTTTTGTGTATTTTGTTGTTTTGAAAAGCAATAACTTTCATCCTAACAATTAAAATTTTTAGAATCATTACTAGAAATATTATTATTATTATTTTTGATTCATTTTTAGATACACTTTCACTGCATAAATTTGCTAAAAAAAAACTAATTTCTTAGCTTTTGCTAAACAGCGATTATTTGCCAACTAATTTATTTATTTAGAACAAATTTAACAATACTTTAATTCTATTTACATCTTTTAATTTATTCTCTATAAACTTATTCATCAAAACTAATAATTCAGCGTCACTTGTAAAAAATATAATTATAATACATTTTTCAATTATGTTTATTCATTTAACAATTTGTATTTTGCTAAATCTAGAAATGTAATTTAGTATTTAAAATTTCATTTTTTTAAATATTTCGTGAAGTAGATTTGAAGCACTTTTTTGTGTTAGTTAACCGAATTATTATTATGATTATGATTACTTTAATAGAATTTTATTATTTCCAATTAATCAAGACTCTTCCAAATTCGTTTTTATAAGAAATTATAAACAATTTTTAACAACGATTTGTAATTTTTATACTCGATTAAATTTTGTTACACAATTTATATGTAAAAAGTAAAATGATTTTGCGTCACTAGATCTTATTGCAATGAAGATTTGCTTTTGTATACCTGCGATAGCAAATATCCTCCCATTTTTTTCGACTTCCGCAACTATTGTAAATACGCGCATTACTTTTATTTTCACATCGGCATTTTTTTCTCTTGAAAAAAAATCTTATATATTTGCTCGCATCCCTGTTGCAACCACTCATCTCCTTTTTCCCTCGACTACATAATAAAGAAATCGATTCCGGGTTGATTGTTAAAAAATACGCAAGAAAGACCCTCGGATGAAATTCCACTCTCTCTCGCCCAACGAAGCCCCGTTACGTTGAGACCTTTTTTTTGTGAACGCATCGTCTCCTCTCGATATACTACATATAGAGAGAAAGAAAAAAAACAACAAACCTACAACATGTTCGATTGTATGGGTGGACCCATAATCGAACAGCCACCTGACGGAAACTATAAGGGCGCAGAGGAGAAGTACCGTAAGCATTTTTTAAACGCCCGAAGCACCCTATTTGTGTTTTTTATTATTTCTACCGACCGACACCCCTTTCACAAAAGAAAAGGGAGAAACACATTTCCTTCATTCATATTTATATATAATCTGTATAAAAAATATATTTAGTCCCTAAATACATCCTCGACATAAAAAAGGGTTTCCCTTTTTTAGCCGATCCCGACACTTTTTAAACCTTTTTTGGGATAATTTTTCTGTTTGCGTCATTTATAATGCGGCAATCAACATTTTATTATCCCAAAAAACTTAAAAAAAGGTTGGTTTCTTCAATTTTTTACAGTAATTTATGTATGTATTTCCAATGTATACTGAACAGGTGAAAACAGTTATATAATATATAAATAAGCAATCTTATATAATCTATTTATTTAAAAAAAATCTATATTTATTTATTTAATTCAACAAATCGAAGAAAATAAATTTTTGTACTATTTTTTTTTTAAATTTATTTATATTTTGCTCAATTAAAATGTCTGCGAAATTTTCAAATCGTACTATTTAGTAAATCCAAATTGATGCGAAATAATGCTATAATTAAAAATTAATAATAAAAACAAATTTCTTAACTGAATTACGCTCAAACTTCATAACTTTACAAGTAACTCGTTTAAAGTGATGTTCATATTATACACAAGAAATACTTGAGATCATTCCTTTAACTTGTCTACTGAAGATACTAATTGAAGCTATTACCTCCAAATTTATATTATACTTATGTATGTCATGATGCCAGTTCAGTAATTCACTGTTTACATAACTTCATAAAGAAATATTATATTTGTTTTATGAGTAGTTTAACTGGACTATGAAACTTCTCTCATAATGATCATTACTATTTGTATTTTTACCTAAATATTGTCTACTTAACAAAATATACCAAAAGTTTATATCTTTTTGATTAATATATTTTGTATATATTCATGTTACTGGAAGTGGTGACTCATCGTACAAGAAAAGATGATCGGAAGATGAATCATTGGGATACATTTTTGTAATTTCTTGGAAGAAATAGGTGCGAATCATATTTCATTTACAACTAAACCAATTAAAGCAAAACACAAATTTTCTGAAAATATAGCATTGATATTGACGATATTTTACTCCATCAAACTACATTCTTTACTCTCCTATCACAGTCATTATATATTAACTACGAGGCGCAGTTAATATATTAATATTAAACCCGAATAAATGTAACTCAATCTATAATTTACTGTTTATAATCACATTTTATATCAATTTTTTAAAAATATGAAAAGGAAATAAAGATATAATTGAACCTCGTTTAACGAGCACCTCACGTAACGAGCATTTCGGTTAACGAGCAAAATGAAGAAAAATTATTCGCTTAACAAGCGACGTTTCGCATAACGAGTGACGATGAGAAGAGAAGTCCCGGATTGCGCGCCTGCTACATCATTTTTAAAACTTGGGCTCACATATTATGTGTATTTTTGAATATGTTTTACTATACGAGTAAAAATACGAGGTTCTACTGTATTTGAAAACGGAAAACATTTGGACTCGAAAATTGTATGTGTGTAATAGAAAATGAATAATATCAATTGCAATAATTCTGTAAGAATAGCTAATTAAATACGTATAGCAAAAAAAATATATTTAAAATTGATATTTGAAATAATACATTTGTAGTGTAATATGAACAATTGGATCATTGACTTTGTGCCCTATTGAAAATTCCAAGAAAATTTCGTTTTTTATTCCCGTTAGGTGTGTAGTAGAATTCGTGGTTCTGTTTACGTGGAGGAGGTGCGAAGACGTGAGGAAGGAGGAAACGTTAGGAACGTTGACGCATATTGAAGTAACGTTACGTTATGTTAATTACGAATGGAGCGGAGCGCATTACTCAACCTTTGTCTTGTTATTAGAGGAGATCGAAAATAAAACCCATTTTCTTTTCAACGATCGCCGACGTCCCGTTATCCGAATGTCCATTCCAGTGGCCCAGCGCCAATGCTACGGATGATTTCAAGTCGTGGGCGACGATTAACATTTCTTTGGTCCGGACCACGAAAACAGAATAACGGACTTTTAAAATGTACTCTACATTTTGGTCGTCGACCCTCTCTGGTCGTCTTACCGAAGGAGAGAAAAAACGACAACAGACGCTCAGACACACACACACACGCACGCCTGGACCGTGTTATAATCTTACACGAAGATATTGGATTCCTTTTTATGTAATCAATTTCGTGGAGGGCTCCAATTTTTCAAAGACATCAATACAAAAAAATACGTGTCTTCGCTCTAATGATTCCGATTGAAAAAGTATTCATCAATCAAGTGCACTTTGGATCCAAATATTCGGTGTAGAGAAGAGAGGCCCTTACGAATAACACGATAAAAACTTATTGGAGCATTGTTATCTAATATATAAAATGTTATACCACACATTCTCAATAGCTGACACAAATTCCGTCTTTATTTTGTTATTCGTCTATTATTTTTGTAAACAACATTATTATTAAACATTGAGTTTATGCTACATTAAAATTATTCAATAATAAATATACGTCCTACATAATCAAAAAAAGTCATTATCTAACTGTTTATAAATCAATACATTTTTCGTGACAGGATGTGTTTCAATAAGGTAATAATGGCTTATAAAATATTGTTGTGTATTATACATTCATTTATATACGAACTGTAATTAATTACTAATGATTGTGTAAAAAGATTATCTTGAAAACACATGTGTTGATTTCATGATAGTCGTTGAAATGAGGATTCATGCATACTCATTTGAGATTAACAAACAGAAAACAGTTGACAACATGTGGTAAACCAGCTTCGAATAATAAAAAATAATATTATTTTTGAAAGATTCAATTACAATAATTCTTATCAAGTACATGATACATGATAAAGTTTATATTTTGATGAAGATGGATTGTGCTTATTGGACAAATAACAAGGGTAATAAATTTGGCACACTCTCACTTTTTCCATCTTCCAAATATATAAGAAATTGTTAAGTTGAAATAATGTTCCTTCCAATATTGAAGTAAACGAATTGATATTTTACAATTTTGAAAAATGAAACAGTTTTTTTTAATTAAAAAATATGAGTTATGCATATACAGATTCAATATATTACTACACTTTTGAAATAAATAAATTCAAATGTAATTATATAATAACTTATAATAATATTAATGATGTGTAATTTATAAATATATTATAATAATAAATGATGCCTAAACATCTTGAATGGTAATACAATCTTAAATTAACAGTTCATCTCTGAAGGTCTTCTATTGTTTCACCTGCGCGTTCCACCAAAACCAACAGAGTCCAACCAAAATCCATCTCCTTAGCTTATTCTGCAATACGGGTTATTGACTTTATCCCAAACCCACGGACGAAACCATCGAAAAATCAATGTAAATATTAAGCGAGGACGAAAAAAAAGTAGTAAAATAAAACCTTTTTCTATCTTCGCTTCATCATGTTTCCTCTCCCTTCCCGTTATGTAAGTTCAACATCGTGCAAATCTCGTGGATTCGATTTCCATTACAAATCTGAAACGAAACACACCTTCCGTATATTAAACACACTTCCGTCATGAAGGTTTCGCTAAGCTCGATCAAACTGGAGAATATGATTTCAGAAAAAAAACTGGTTTATCCAAGTGTGTGTGTGTGCATTTTTTTTACATCGTCTTGGTAATTCCACACCTTGAACAGAACGTGGACAGGAAGACATCGGTCTATTGCTGAGGATCCATTATATCATTAAAATAACGTTCAAAACCAAATATTTTGAGAAAAGTGAGTTTGATTTATAGGATGATTTTTTAAATTGACTACATTTGCAACGAAAACTTTTATTTAAGTGTTAGTATTAAAATCAATATCAAAATATGTAGATGCAGCAATATACAATAAAAATCCAATATTTATTTAAGAAATGATAAGAATTATACTTTAGTCAGTTAATTTTTATGGCATTATTATTTATAAACTTAAACCTTTATAAGATTAATTTTTTTATCATGTAACTTGTATAAATAATTGCGAATCAAATGAAATTACGTATTTTTTTAGTTGACAAGTATCACTTAGTCATTACAAAATATTTTCATAATTCTGATTGTAGATTGTAAATATAATTAACTTAAGTATAGTTTAAACCTTTTGAAGAACTCAGCTTGAAGGAGTTATCAATTAGTCGAAAATGCAACCCATAATAAAGATTTAATCAAATATGCGATGAGTATACTGACAAGTCGTTTATTTATCATAAAACAGGGGTGCATAATTCATTTGGAGCAACAACTTGCGGTTCGTTCCGCGGAATTGGGGTGCATATTCATCCTGGTATTATTCTTCAAAGCAGACGCAATCGCATATAAAGTAGTAGTATTATTAACGCAAACATTAATTTCTGAAATCCACAATAATTGCGATTATTAGTTTCGAGTCTAATTCGCCAATATTATAATTTAAGTACAGAAGAATCTCGCTTTACGAGCATCTCACTTACCGAGCATTTCGCTTAACGAGCAAAATAAATTGTAAAAATGATTCGCTTAACGAGCGACGTTTCGCATAAACGCAGATTGTATTGTGTCTAACCATTATAGTATATAATCACACATATTTCCAAACTTTGATATGTTTTTTTGGTGCAAAATGTAATAATTCAATTCTCCGAATAAGAAGCGAAAGAATAAAAATAACCATAGAAAAGCAAAATCGTTAAAAAACTAGACCAAGTTATACATTTTTTTCCGGCATGGAACGCATTATCGTATATTACATTAGTTTATATGGGGAAAATTGGGGAAACTATATGAAGAAAAATCCGAAAATTTTGGAATGGACTATGCTCGTTAAGCGAGGTTCCACTGAAAATTGAAATGTACCAGAATTTTTATTTAAATATATTCATTATTATTAGAAATTCATTATAATAAACTGCTTATCAGCTGTTACAATACTAGGAATTCTTAATATTCTTTACAGTGTCAGTAGTTTTGTTTCATTAAATTACAGGGGAAGTTATCATCAGACAAAAATCTAGTGAAAAGGAAATTAATGTCATACACTTGCTGATATTAAAATTCACTACATTCATTTACATAATTTCATCATAGAAAATATATGTAGGTGTTTAAAATATTTGCTCAGCCCACGCAAGAATATTTAAAAATTTCACTTATTATACTTAGTTATAGTGAATACATTTTTTTATATTTGTTAATAGGTGTTCCGTGAAAATCTGGAATGAAATAATTACTAAATAAATAATGAATCTTTTTCTCATCTTTTTAAATAAAGAAAATATTTTGTTCAAACTTTCAGGATTTATGAAGTGTTCCGTTGCAGGAAAAGTTTGTTAATTTATTTTAGCATCTTCATTGGTCATCCACAAGTTGCTTTAATAATCAGAACATGAATTCATTTTTAAATCAAAGTAGTTTGCTTATAAACGTCAGATTGACATATTTTTATGACTTCGTTGTGACGTTCGAATAAAAATTTTCCAAATCTCATACGAGCTGTCAGTATGACATATTGTATAATACCTTATGTAAATTATTTACAAATGGATTGATTCAGTATATTTAATTAATTTAACATTTTTTTTATATGTAACATAATTGATTTCCTGTAATTCACCTACGATATTATTAATATTGATTCTTATTTATAATAAAAATTGTTGCATAATCATATATTTACATAATGAAATTCCCTAAAATGTAGTAACGATATTTAAGCGCCTCATAAGCATTGTGTAACCGGTGGACCCGTTAAGAACGAAATTTATAGTTGGAATTTGCCAAAAACGGAATTGAAAAGTAAACTCGCTAGGGCGGAGGTAGCGGTAAACTACTACGATCTTTTGTTGTGCAATGACGTTAGCCGGACGCACAGTTATAATGTCTCATATAGTTCTTATTCGTGCACGTCCAATACGCATAACACGCGAAAGTGGGGACCGTACGAAGTAATAAAAAAAGAGAAATAGGAAGAAACAAAAAAATGCGCCGAGAGAAAGAGAGATAGAGGAAATGTGATAGAGGAGGAAACCGATGAATTGTATGCAAAGCAACAGTTTGTACAGTTGGAAGGCACCGCTACATCGCCGAGTTTACTTTCAACCGAATACAGTTAGACAAACAGGACGAGATTGAGATTGTTCAACTCTTCAACAGCACTTTTCATACGGTAACTGTCTTCTTCTGCATCAGCCGTTCTCTTCTCCTCCAGAATCTCGGATCCTTTCTCCTCCGTCTCATACCAAACGTCAACTTCGGATACGAATTGCAGCAGCGCGCGTTCGTTTCATTTGAAAGTCCAATTAAACTCAGGTATCCGGATTAATTAGCTAACGAATATAATCATCATTTTACCAAAAACACTGCACGTTACCTAATACGTATGCGAATACTCGAATGCAAACATTATTACCATCTTTCTATCAAAATAAACAAAACAAATTCCAATCTAAATTTTACATATTCATTATTATATAATTAACCGGTATATTAATCATGCGTTTACGCTGAAATTGCTGAATAACAATTTTCATATCAAAGTCATTGTCTATGCCTGTTTTATTGTGGAAAGTCCGCGCAATATAATGAGTTGCTGTTTTGCAGGCTGCTCGATGCTGAAACTGTCGGTTGTATAAAGAATCCGATCCGACAGAGTATTACGAGAAACGCGAAGTTTACTTGCGGTCAATGTCACACATATTGGAAAGACTCGAGCGAGCCACCTCGCATTGTACGTAGCTGCTGGCTGCATTTCATAAAATATCGCTCTCAATGTTTCATTTCCCATTTCGAAATAAAGTTCATTGTCAATCAGCAATTCACAAATTTCGTTATCTCATTGTTCCACATTAAATTTCATTCATAATGCTCAACGCAACTTCTAATCAAACTGTAGTATTAATTGTAACAGTAAAAGTGTATCATAAAATACGAATTCCTTTTAATTAATATCTATAATTTATTTTATTGGTAACTACTTTATTGGTACAATTCCTATATGGCCTCAATGTCAAGGCAATTTCTCTCTAGTCGTATAAATAACATGATATAAACTCTTAGTTTTCATAATTTATAAATTAAACTTACTTTATTTTATCTATATAATCTTAAAACTAAGGAAAAAATTGACTACATAATAACTATTAATTTTCAATATTTCCAAACAATACTTTGTATAATCATTTAAAATAAACTCTTTAGATTAGTAATACGTGATGATAACATTTTAAATGTCATCATAGTAACTAATAACAGTTGGTATATCTTACATACATTTATATCTCAAATAACGTATAGTTTTGATAAATCTTATGACATATATAAGAACATGTCACTAACTCAAATATTAGTAGTAATAATAATAGAACGTTTTAAACACAAATTCTAAAATCTTCTTCAAAGTTATTGTAGTCAAATAATTTTATTTCAAATAATATGCATATGGCCTCAATGCCGCAATTTCTCTCCAAACGTACTAACACAAAATATTTGTATTACAATTTGATCTTATCTGGTTAATAGATTTGAAGTTATTTATTTTAAAAATATTCTTTAAATATTAATTACATAATAGATTTGATAATCTATACATTTATTTACTAATTAACTTAATTTTAAGTATCATAAAAGATTTGTGGAACAAGTAAAAAATATTTATAATGTAATAGCCGATTTGTACGAGATCATCTATAAATAAACTATCAAAGTATAGTTAAATGTGAACAGAATGCATTTTTTAAAATGTTTTGTAGCTCTAAGTTAATGGTATCTATGAAAACATTGGTAAGTTCTATCGCATTAGGTCATGTGTGTATAAATATAGAGAAAAAGCATAGGAAGAGGAACACTTGTCGCTGCAAATACGATTTGGGAATAAAACGGAACCCAAGTCCAAGAGAATTTTGTTTACACTTGCCATTTGCACGGTAGGATAACTGTAAAGTTTAGCATTGCGAAATGGAAACGAAAGAATGAAGAGCGAAAGACGAAAAGAAAGAAAGAATGGAAGACAGAAAGAAATAAAGAAAGAAAACTGAAGCGCGTGTCGTTCCGATTTCGAGTGTTTTGTGTCTGTTTCGTATGTTTGTAAATTAATTAAGGATTCGCGGCACGTGCAAAAATGGGAATTCGCAGGCAGCAGCACATAATAGAAGACGAAGACGAAGCGTGGTGAGGCCGAAGGAAGCCTCATCGAACATTATCATCATGAACGACTTTCCGTGAGCGAATAAGGTTATAACGCTCAGGTTATTCGCGTCCGTCGTGCCACTTACCTGCACTGCTGCAGAAAAGAAGAGTACATTACGGAATCGAACCCAGTGCCATTGAACTCTGCACACGGCCTCTCGCCTTGTACATTGGACAATGAAAACTACTGCTTTTTTCAATCATTTTTATATATATATATTTCGTTACAACTTTGTCACACAACATCCATTTTTTATACTTTATATAATATAAACGGAAATGCATGTAATGTACTACAATTTTGTATTTCATTCCTACGAAACTAGTTGTTTTATTGACTAATTCCAACTATATCAAAATATTTACACTATAGCATAAGTAAAATAGTTAAATACATTAATTAAACTTATATAAATATCATACCATAGTTTATCGCAATTTCTCCTAACATTTACAGCAACTGAGCGAACACTAACTTAAATACATATTACAGTACTAGTCAAAACTTCCTACTTGCACTTGACATTGATATATATTTAATATCGTGTATTTGATTAGACAATGTGTCCATTATTAAAAATCTCCAAAAGTCAAAGAAACCAAACCAAAATGAATAGGGATGAAAATTGGTAAACAAAGAGATAAATCATATCAAGACAAAACAACAACAAAAATGTTTGTTATTGAAATAGGCGGAGCTGCTGATATTTGTGCGACCTGATGCAGAGTTGAACGATTCCTAGAAATAAACAAAAGAAAGTTTGTGTTGCCTGCGAGTGTGAAACTTAGTCTATTTATTAAGTTTTTTTTTATTTTGCTTATAACCAAGCGTGCGCATAACAATTAATTAACATTTTAAGTTTATGGAAATGCAGATGGAGTCAATAAACTCCGACATCCAATTAAAATCTTGGCAATAGAATCTTCCGTCTGTACACCTTAGCAACTACAATACATTTTTTTTGTTTGTTTCCTTGTTTGCACGTTTACATTCAAAGCAACGTGTTGATGCAAACATTTGGATCGGCGTCGCGTAGGCAGCGATATGTTTCACTTTTTATTTATTCATATTCATAAATTGCATTTGGATCGATGCGGAGTTCCACATTTGATATTGGGAGCGTCTCGTAAACAATTTTCACTCCGAATTCCGGACTGCAATTGTTCTCTAAGGTAATACGAATCGCTGAATATTTTGCCATACTTAACCTTCACACTCTGCTGATGAGAAATTGTGAGTCATTGATCTTTAATTTGAACTTACATAAACCGGCGGCAGAGGTAATCGAACTTGTGAAAGCATTTTTTTTTGTGTTCGCTTCTATTCCATTACTCATAAATTCAGCTACCCGTGACAGCTATTAACGAATTAACAAGCGAATATTATACTACTAAAATGCAGCTTGTAACAAACATTATAATTGAATATAATTTAAACTCATTGCAAATACTGCAAATATTACAATTTACATAAACATTAACCAAGTATCTTTTTGATCAGTTTGTACTTGAACTAACGATTTGTTAGTATTACCATAATTATCCTAAAGAAAAATAGTGTCTCATACATTTAATTAGGTTGGTAGCTAACAAAAACCAATAACTGTCGAATTGTCAGATGTGTGTCTCATATTACTTAGTATAGTTTAGTCATTCATTCCATTTTTAGTAAGTTCAAATCTAAGATCTAGATTTGTAAATTATACAAAATTATAGATAATGTAATACAAAAATAACTAACAAGATATTACTCATTTTGTATCAATATATTTACTTTAGTATTAATTTTATTCTAAATCCGTAGCATATGTTAGAATACTAAAAATGGATTGCTTACATTGAGTTAATATAATATGGAACAGTAGCAAAAATTAAATACTGGTTGTCGTTAATATATAACTAAATATTTGCTTGTCTTTTATCGCATCTCGGTTTTAAGTGTGCCGCTTTTAAATGAATCTTAAAGGCATATGGTAAAGTCGTAAAAGAGAAATATGATTTGTACCCAAAAAAATGATCCGCGATAGTTCTAAGCTGAAAATGGTAGTAAATATGATTCTTCGTAATTAAGAATTACTCGCCGGACTTCGATGAATGAAATGAATAATCATGATCATGAGCGTCGGCCCGAGGACGAGAGTTTCTATGAGGAAACGGCGATGACCTCCGTCGTCATCTTGGAGGATGAAGGCCCCCTTTTTGCAAGACCCCCGCCACCAGCAGTTGGCAATTTGTTGCAGCCCGGAGGCTACAAAGAGCACCAACTGCGGATGGCAATGGATGGCAGGCGGCGGTGCTACGGTCGTAGCAACGTATAGTTACACTGCGAGTAGTACAAGTGATGTAAGAGAGATTGTCGAGTTATGAAAGTAAGGCATTGAACTCGAGTGGCCTACCTTCGCAACACTTCTGCCAAGTTCATTGCTGATGAACTACTCGCGCGCACACACATATACACACAAACACACACCCATTCATTTACACAATGTATTCATTGCTTTCCATTATCCATAACTGAACTTGCATTATTTATATCAGCTATTGTCTATCACAGTACTAATTTAAGAAAATAACATAGTTTATCATTATTTTTTATAAAGAACATCACTTTTGATCTGGTAAATATTAACTATACATGTTTGTATCTCCTATGTAAGTATCTCCTTTTCAAATATCTACTTACTTGTATCTTAACTTATTATCTTATTTCTTCTATTATTGGATTCATGTTGTAACTGACGAAAATACGTTAATTATATAATCAAAATTAAATTAATTTTAATATTTGAATACTTTAGTTATCTAAAACAATACAATTGTTGCTTAACTTAAACATAAGCTAGGCCAGCTTTAATCTATATATAAAAATAGTAGATTTGTTACCGTCTGTCCTTATAAAGTTGTAAACCTAATCTTACTTTGATAACCTTTTTTATGTAGATAAAAGTAAATTTTGCAATTGTATCACGCACTTATTCATACCTAACTTTATATAAACTTGAACTTAATTGATAGAATAGAAAACAATCTTACCTTAATTATCTACAATAAAACATGGTCAAATTCAATGATGAGCATTTTATTTTTGTCAAATCTTAGCAACAGACACATCGAATTAATGTAAATCAAACTAGGACAAACGAATTACCACCAATCATTGTTTCTCTCAATAGAAAACTACTGAATAATTAATGGTTTATTTATTCAGTTAGTACACAACAATGAGAAAATAAGCAATAAATGTAATTAAAAAAAAACCGTTTTCAAATAAATAAAACATTTATTGATTGATTTACAATGTACACAAGTTATTTTATAATTGAATTAGTAGGAATATTAAATAAAAAACTTGAAGTTAAGGTATTTCTGCAGCAGCTTAACGAGTTCAAACAGATGTTTAATCTAATGTACGGTTTCGATCGCCGAGGACCACACTTCCTGCAAACAAACACACCATGATTTATTGTTATTACAGAGGAACAGTCTACGGCTGAAATTATAGACTACACGAAAATAATAATAGAATTCTACAGGTTCTAAACCCCGGACCGCACCTTGTAAAATCAATATCGCATTTGCTATTGATTGTTTAACAACCTATTATTTATTATAAATGAAGAAAAAAAAACCAACAAAATATACGATGGTTCTATTTGATTCTTAATAATTTATAGAATGTGATAGTATGTGATTATATTATGAAGGATAAATGAATTCGATGAATTCATAATTAAGTTTATAATAAAAATGTTTATTGCAAAAATTATTTGTTTCCAGAGACTATTCGAAAATTGAATTGTTCGAAAACAGAAACCACTAGAAGAATCAATGAAAAATAAATCAAAATCCATAATAATTAAATAATAGTAATAAGATAATAAATGTTAATAAATTAGATAAATGTTAATGCTTATAAAGTTATATATAATATTAGATTATTGAAAAAGAAGTTAATTGCTGATGAGAATGAAAATAGTCAGTTTTGTTTCAAATTTATTGCAAAAAATAAAACATAAAATATACCATATATTGAAATTTTTCTACATAGATGGAATTTTTTCAAATCGTAAATATAAGTACATTTCCAGCGTCAACATTTGCATGATAACCAATTGGTATATATGATGAATTTGCGTATCTCTTATTCACGCAATTGTTATAATAAAGTTAAATATGTTTCGAAAATAATGATTTGATATACATGTTAAATAGAATGTTGATGTAATAACGTGTATAATGAAGTAGCTGTTATTTGTTTAGCTTGAAAATATCGCTTGGACACAAGTACAAACGAGATAAAATCATGATAAAGTGTTTATAACAATAACGTGTATAAATAGACGTGAGGTATGCGGATTTCTTCAATGTTCAAATTGTTATTATAATGATTACAATTTTGGTTTCCGTGATGTAATCTTAAACACCGGGATTTAATATCGAAAGCATGATTTGACCCTGTCGTGGCGCTGCAGACAGAGGTGATGATCAATTTTAGGTTCAAAGCACAGTTAGAAGAAACACTTGTTTCCCATTTTTTTTTTGATAATCTTCCTCTGTCTCTTCGTTTCTGGTCTATGTCTGCTCTGATCTTGCCCATGTTTTTTTTTTACTTAATTGGATGAAAACTCTAGCTGCTGAGACGACGGAGGAACCCGTGTTATTGGCATATGGGTTCGTTGGCCGAAAACTAACGGCGAATTTCGGTTGTGCGCTCAGCGATGTTCACTTTCGTGGGCCATTGGCCCCCCAAACGGAACGAAACGTTCGCTCGAAATTTCTCACAACCTCGCGGTTAGAAAATAAAAAAACAACCGAGCTTATTGAACTTTGCGCCCGGTCATCATTATGCAACAAAATTCGCCCACTCATCCATCGGCCAACACGAAATTCAAATCCTTATCTTTATCCTTTGTGGTCGTCTATCCGTGGATAGATTAGTCATCATAGATCGACCTCTCGGCGGAGGAGTTTGTTGCATTCAAGCAGGATTTATTGCATGCAAATGCTGCAAGTTCACTGTATTCTTGCTTCAGAACCAAGCCTAATTGGACGTACTGGATGAGAATATTAGAATATTTAAATGAAAAATAAACAACTATATTACAATATAAACTATAAAAGAAAAACACAGAAATAACATAGTAAATTTTAAATTAAATAAAATTAAATGTAGTTTTAGGTACTTTAAACAAAGCCTAATACTGGGATATCAGAAGTGATAGCAGTGACTCAAATTTAGTAATACTATATGAATCTAAAACAAAGTTTAACCATTTTATAAACTCATAATCTTTGTTCTTATATATTTATAAATCTACAATAAGATTTACAATATATATTAGAAATATTCAAACTGAATAAAATAATGAAGATATTTAACTTTATGAATTATTTAAATTTCTTATTATTCGATTCATCTTCCTCTCGATATATATTATAAAACTTTAACATTTTAAAACGTTCAATTTAATAAATACTTCT
The DNA here is from genome assembly GCF_001412225.1 of Nicrophorus vespilloides. Lineage (NCBI taxonomy): Eukaryota > Metazoa > Arthropoda > Insecta > Coleoptera > Silphidae > Nicrophorus > Nicrophorus vespilloides. The sequence goes on along the minus strand of NW_017100087.1, from coordinate 395,049 downwards.
TTCTTTCATAATGATTAATTACTTAATATATAAAAGTAAATAGGGAAAAAATGTTAGAAAACAATATTGTATATTGTATATAAATAATTGAATTTTAATAATAATTACTTGATTCTGAATTTACTTTATTTAAATCATGAAAGAAGCTGTTGTTCTTTAATATAAGTTTCAATTGATGTTTTTATTTAAATCTTAAAATTATTTAATTAAATTATTTATATATATTTTTTGTCTTATGGGTCAATACATTATTCTTATTATTAAAAGATGTGGCATGGTAGTTTACTCTTTTCTTGTTTTACAAGGAAATCTAATTGGACGTTTTCTAAAACTGGAAATGAAAGAATACATCTACTGAGGGGAAGAGAGAGAGAAAAGAAGAAACAGAAGTGAGAATCGAGAGCTGTGCAATGAGTAAAATAACAAATGGCAGTTGGCGTTCGATCTTGTGTTTAATAACTGAGTGGTCATAGGAGCTAAGATCCATTCGCACTAGAATCAACCGCATACTTGCATTGGCAATGCTCAAAGTAAGCCAATGGCTTCTAAGAACAGACCCGTTCAATAGTAAAAGCAAATATATGTCAGTGTGTTGCATTTCTTGTGCATCGCTACGTCGCCATAGAATGCACTTCCGGCAGACAAACGGCGGCCACCACCACCATACTCACACATCCATACAGACGCACGCACATTTATATATATACACATATATACACATATACAACGTGCATAATAATAATAACGATATTACAGTTATGTCCCCACCAACTCGGTTTCAATGTCGGCCGTAGATTATAGCCGGCGAACTCCACAATGCCAAATTTATCAACGCGAATTTCTAAAGACTGACATAATTTTGCGCCGGAATTCATTATTCCAATAGCAGAAAGTAAATTCCTTTCGCTCCAAATTTGCGAGCGCCGAACTCGATAAACTGTTCAGTTCCAATTACCAACCTGATTATACATTATGTTTGATAAGACTTTTGTATGTATGGAAACAATGGTTCTCATCATTTGATAATATACCATGTACCACAATAGATGCATCACAAGAATATATTATTATTTTTATATGATACATATGGCATTACATGTAATTACTTTGAAATAAAAAAATAAGATGTGTAATCATTACAATAATGTTTTTTTAAATATCTTTGTTATAATAATAACATAATCAATTATTGTTATATAATATTAGAATCAATGTTTGATATGATTGATGTGTAAATAACTCGATTTGTGTAATACCGTATGCAACCAAACTTACAAAACGTAGTACTTTAATTCTTCTGTTATTAATTTCATCTAATTAGCAAGTCGATATTTATATTGTGATTGTATACAGCATTACGACATGTTATTATATTTATATTTAAATCTTATTTTGAATTATCTTAACTCTTATTTTGAATTTTCAAGCGATTCAAACATTAGAACATTTGTAACGAACATAATTTGTTCAAGAATCTTCCCCATATAAATTTATGTATAATACGATAATGCATTAGAAATCAACCTCCTCTTATAACATATGTATCTAAGTGACATGGAACACGAGTTAAGCTACATTTTTCCCGAATTTTGACACACCAATCCCACAAAGTTCGCCATTATTTGTATATAATGTTCTCGATTTGGTGGATGCGCCGGGTATGATTAACAACATAATCTTCATTGCAAGTAATAACCGAAAACGTATACTTTTATAGAAACAAGATCAATTTAATTGTATTATATAATAAATACAATTAAAGCTAATAATTTACACTATCTGTTTAAAATAATATAAACGTCATATTTCAACTTTTTAAAATATAAAAAGGTTGAAATTATTATTATTTTTTGTTGGTAATTGGAATTAATATGAATTAAGGTTCAATAGACTTGTGAAATAATTTATAAAGTACTTGGGAAACTCGGACAAAAATAACACTCACAAATAAGAAAAAAGGTAACAAGATACTAGCTTTTTTCTTATTTGTTAAGTATACATATTATAATAACCGATATGTTTCAATACTTCGGTACTTTCAAAATTACACTAATTAATTCTAATAAATGTAAAATTCTCTTTCTTGTAACATCTTATAACCACATATTTACTTTACAAATAGCAAAATTTTAAAGACATCTAATTGACAAGTAACGCGTAGTACTTATTTACGCAATAGATACATACTGTACATTACTTGTAATTAAAATCACACATTATACATTTTACAACAAAGTTTTACTTTAGATGTAAACTGAGATTAATATATGCAACTTAAAATACAGCGGCTTGTTTTTCCCTTTATTTTAGGTATATGTAACCAAAACAACACGGTTAAGTATGGCGCCATTTTTTTAACAATGCATGTCGGTCTCGCAAATATTTATTCTCCTAATGTTATTTACATACATTATTAGATTGATGACGTTAATTGATTGAATTAGGTCGTTTTATTTCAATGTAAAACCATTGCAGATCTATTAGTTTACTCAACCCATAACCACTCTAAATACTTTAAACGCCACTTTAAATCATATGAAGATATTTGTACGCCGTCCATTATATAATATCAACATTGCTTGTAAAACAACAACGAAGCGTATGATATGCAGGTATTTAATATGAATTGATAAATTGAGATACTATTAATCAATTGTTATCAAAGAGAAAAAACACTATTTTTGCGGTCAATATAATAAAATAAATTAAATAATGGAATCATTTAGATCATAATTTATTGTAATCTTATTAAAATGAATATAAATAGAACAAACGGTAATAATATCATAATTATGTAGGATACGTTTAAAAACTAAAGTAATTTAATTATAAAGTAATTGTAAATGAAACTAAAGAAAATGTTACCAATTAGCATTGGTACTGACCTTACTTCAATTAAAAAATCTTCTCTAAATCTAAAAATACATGTTTATTTAATTAAGTTTCTCTGACCTACCTGAATCTCAGGCCACGCCATTTTCACAACCAATAAAAGGCACTTAACAACGAAAATTCCTAGCGTCTAAACGAAGACGGGCGTTAGAGTTGTAAGAAAGGAAACTGCAAATCTATCTGTTTTATTTATGAATAATAATAATATTGGTCCGCTCTTATTATAATATAATAGTTTATACAAAAATGATATCGAATTGATGTCAAATTTTATAACTGCTGATGGCTCCATTCGTTTGGTCTTGGCGTGCCGCTGGAATTGACGGGAGATTCTGTTTGGTTTCTTGAATTGGTTTCCGGAATTTGTCCGACCTCTTGATAGACCACCCCATTACCATTGTTGACCTCCCTGGTGTCCTCGATCTGAGCGTAACCGTTTACCAATGGTACATATTCGGCGTTTTGATAGTGCGTCGCGTATGTCACGTCCTGCTGGTAATAGTTCGTCATGGGTGGGTAGAACTGATGCGTCGGGGATTGATCTGGGGTGGTTTGAGCGGAGATTTGGTGAGGAGGTGGTGGACTTGAGGTCAGGGACCAGCAGTTTATTGTTGGAGACATGATTGTTGTAGGTGTTTGGGGCTGCAGTGAAGACCATGTCGGATACGTCGTAGGTTGAGTGTACGTCGTCTGCAGTATATGGTCTGGGGGGTTGTAGACTGAAATTAAGATGTGGTCAATTAATAAAATGCTAATTAATGATAAATGTATAGATTACCGCTCGGTGGTGAAGCGTCCGGGGAACTCGATTTGTTGCGGTGGACGGTGTACGGCGACAATCGATTCTTTTGCAAATTGCAAGTAGTTTTGTAGCACATCTGCGGAGATCTGGCGGGGCTCGGTAATTGAACAGCTGTTACCACTGGGTAGATCGGTTGATGGTGTGGTAAAAACAAGGAACCATCTGTATTAATCATTGTATAACCATAACAACAAGTTTAAGCGATGCAATTTCATGGCGTGCTCATGCTTCATATTAGCAATGATAATCGTGTCATATATACTCACATTGTGAAGTGTACTGCGTCTGCTGTTGGCAGTTGAAACCGCCCGCGTACTCCCTCTGATTGTATATACTATCTGGCCTCTCTTTCGCATCCAAGAAAGCCTTGGCGAAAGGATTATATTTTATTTTCAACGATGTCACCTCTTCGTTTTGGTACGCGGTTACAGCGATGAACTGCGTTTCCGGAAACGGAAACGTCATCACCCTGCGCTGCTCCGTTCCAACTCTGACCAAGTGCACCCTCGGCTCGTACTTGTGCAACGAATTCAGCATTATCTGTCCATTCCCGTTGCACTTGTTGGTCAACTTTACTTTCGCGAACGAGATGGGCTCCTTGGTCCAGTGAGCCCCGAAATTAGGGGATTCCGGATGGATGTAGATCGGATTCGATGGAGGCACCTCCGCCTTACCACCTGGTACCCATTCTCCGTTCACGTACTTCCAGCGATGCGGATCGATCTGCACGAACTCCAGAAGAACCGTGTACATAGCCTTCGGATCCAAACCGTTGACGGACACTTTGACCACCGGAAACATCCTCCTAATCAATTGAAAAAGCATTAAAGATCACATAGCTTCAATCAAATCGACAAATATTACCTTCCGTTCTTCGTGACGATCATTTCGTTGGTGAAGCATTGGAAACGCACCCAGAGGTCTCTGTCGTCCAAAGTTACGCACAGGTCCGTTTCACCGAAGTCTCCTTTACCTGCCTTCCCCTGGGATATCTCAGATTCCACCGCGGAGAGGATATGCTGAGCCATTTTTTTTTCGTTTCCACCAGGTCTAATTCTTTCAGTCAATGCAATTCGGGAGCGCGTGACGACAGTCCCAATCACGGTCTCTGTTAAAAGACGTCAATGAAATAATTTTTAAAGTAAATAACGGCCTTTGGATAGATACACACTCTTCTATTTTCAAAATTGATGCAATACGCGCTACTTACAATATTAAGTAAGTTTCTTCTACGTAATTACCTAGATTATTACAATACAGATTTCTATTTGTAAATTGTTTTATATTCAGTAGAAACTTAAATTTCATTCCTTGTAACTTCTATCACAAAATTTTCTAAATTTTAACCCGCCGGAAAATAATTCTGCATTAATTCTTACGTTTTATACTAAAATCCTCATAATAACTTATTTATATTTAATAATATATAAATATTTTAAATATAATCAATAATTAAAATATTAATATAAAAAGAAACAAAAACACAGTTCTTAATATTTTCTTTTGGTAAATTATTTTAAATAATGAGAAATATTTTATTGTAGAAAAATTAATATTTAAACAATTGTGTTTGGACAATTCCATTTGGGTTTTAAGATTTGGGAAATAATAAAAATGCACACTGGATGCGAATTATCCATGTTCGCACATATTCTTACCTTTGGGAGAGCAAAAGAAGGGAGCAAACAGGGAGAAAATTTATTCTTTTTGTATATTGTTGCTGTTGTCGTTCGTTTCAGTGGGTCTTTGTGCAATTCATTCGCACCGTCGGCGCCCCCAGGAAAAAATCTACATGCGTGCGTATCCAGTGGTAAATGAGATGAATTGGACAGATCCAGGCACGACCATTTATATGCTCATTTAATAAACACTCGAGTTAGTATTTTGTAAATTAAACGCTTATTATATATTATTTGTTGTTGTTTCACACTAAACCGATAAATAGTTCTTACATTTCACGGGTCTTAGCACATTATCGCGATCTGACTAAGTCTTTAAGTGTACAAGATGAGCAGGTCTGGGACCACACCTACCGTCCAGCGAGAACAACCGGATTGGTCGAGGAGACCGGACTCAGTGGTCAGCGGAATCCAACTGCCGCCATCCCTGTTTGCTCATTGCTCCCATTGTTTTTACATATGCCGCGGCTCGAACAGAACCTGAGTAATTAATCATCGGCGCACTTTAATCCACAACGCTCATAAATCTTCAATTAAAAAAAAATGTATATAATATATACAAAGTAACAAGAACAACAACAATTATATGAAAATATAACCAAACCAATAGTGCCAACTTCTATGTGCTTAAGAATATATTCTCCTCGGTATGTACTCAAAGCAATAAGCAATTACTTAACATTTCATTCATATATCACCAATTTTTCTTGATCCAATAAAATCACTGCAAAAAATAGTAGGCGGAGTTTTTTTTCATCAAACTAAAGCAATAGTTTTTAACTAGAAATATTTCAACTGTAAATTAAGTTTTGTTGAGAAATAAATTTAAAAAAAATATTAAACATTTTTATTTATTTCATGGACCTATCAATTCCTATTAAATCATGAAGAAATAATATGAACATTAATCAATTCTACAAGAAAACTGCTAATTTCGTGATACGAAGAATTATTTTTAAAAATCGTAATTTAAAAGTAACTCGTTTTATCACCGTATTAACATTTACAATGCAATTAGTCAAATTATTTAATATTTGAATTCCATGAAACAATTTTCAGTATATTTATATAAAATATGTATATTAGTTTATTGAGAAATCAATCTTTGGTTATATAATCCTTCAATATTTCACTTTAAAGTGTTAAATAATTGTGTATCAAATGTTTATTTGTCATTATTTTTTTTATTAATAAAATAAAATTTCCGACCATTTCTTTTTCTTTCATAATTTTCATTAGTATAAATATTCTAAATCAATCGTGTTTGCTACTTAAGAATTATAAATTTCTTAAAATTTTCTCATTTATAGGAACAAAATTATTATTGAATATATATAAATATATTAAAAAAAGAAAATCACTTAGTTAATTAAAGTTTATTAATAGAAAATAGTTTTATCTTTGTAATACAATATAATTGTTAATCAAACAGCAACAAATGCTACTACTTAACAAATAATTTAATATTATTTAAATATAATTAAAGAATTTACAAATTATATTCCACTCAACTTAATAAATTAGTAAAATTATCAAATTAAAAAAATATATTTTTTGGGTATTGTATGCTTAAATATTTGATTAGCTATTAAAAGAATATGACATAATATCATTGTTTCATTGAGACCAATGAAACTGCGTCGTCTAAATTGCATAATCCAAAGGCCACGTGCTTGATTGCATTCTAGAAAGACTAAGCAAATAGCATTCATATTTCTCGATGGAATTGTTAAACGGAGACATCATACCTACACCACATATGCAGATATGAATTTATTTATTGTGTTGTTTCGAAATGAAATATATAAAAAAAAAGAAGAGAATTAGAGGTGCGAATCGGTAAATCAATAAATAACATATTTGTCCCGCACGTAACAGCGACCGTGTCTCCATGATTACATTTTTTTTAAATATTCAAACAGCAAATAGATAATAAAAATGGAAGCGAAAACAGAAGAAATATTGTAATTCGGGTGATCGAGGTATAGGTGAAATTGCGCAACGTCGCCGTCGAAGAGGATATCTTCTTGCTATTTGCGTTTCTTCTCTCATCTATATCTGTTTCTCTCTCACTTTGTTTGTGAGTTAAACTTCTTCGTCTGCACTTGTAGAATATTGTCGGTAGTTTGTCTGTCCTTTTGTTGTGCTCAATAGGTGCCGGCCATTGATAAAGGTGGCCAAATTATTGCCACCCAATAAACGTGCGGCATCAATTTTTACCTGTCATCATATTCCTCAGTGTGTAAACATTGAAACGCATTAATGTTCCGCCCCGCATTTTCCATCTCTGTTTCATCGCAGTCCCTTCTGTTTGTTGTTTCCGGTTGTAATCGGTTACAATCTGGCCCACCCACCTTCAACAAACAAAATACACGAACTGCAACAAAAAATAAATGTATAATATCTTTATTGCAAGCACCGAAATACAGGAAGAACTCAAGAACCTTTATTTTTCTCTCTTTTTTTTAAATTTTCCTTCGAAGATTATGCGATAGCAACAGTTGTAAAGAAAAACGATGATTACCGGATTAGATTGTTATTGATATTTTAGGGTAGGATTACTCTAAGTAGTTTATTGCAATACTGTTACTAACAATAACTAATATTTACACAAACATTTTAAGTACAAGTACATATTACTGAACATAACAAACGTATAATGTTTTATTGGTTCTAAAAGAATTTTCTTTAGTAATAAACTAATAAACATAGAAAGTTTTTAAAAGAAGCAATGATTACCGGGTTATTTTCCTTGAATTGTTTTTCTTGTTCTTTAAAGATTTTTGTAAGCAATTTATATAAAATTTTATGTACGATTAATCCACAAATACAGCTTTTCTATAAAATAAAAGGATTGAACAAAAAAAATATTCAATTATATCTCTTATTAAACGCGTTAATAACCACAACCACTACCGATTTAAATGTTCTCACTTTGTGTTTTTTACTCTATTTAATCACTACAACTTGAAGCTTCGCCAAAGATAATTGATGAATTGATTAATGTGTTCAAAATGCATTTAATAAATTAGAGACAAATACTCTTAATAACGTTAACAGGAGGAGGAAATTCAAATAAATTTCCTCATATAAATAAGGTAAAACTTCGTCGTGAGAGTTGATTAACTGAAATGTATACAAAATGTATTTGTCCAAAAGAAGCGTTCAACAAGGCTAAATCTAAATCTTATTTGTATTTACATTAAATGTTAAAATGTATACCATATTTTCGGACAGAGGGAGTATTAATTTAATTTGTACTATAATAGTAGATTATTTAATTGTACGATTCTTTAATGTTAAATTGAGTGGAGTATTGCTTCATTATCATCACTTTTTTCTAACAATTTCATCTAAATTTGTGTCAATAGAAAAAACCTGCAACATAAAATTTTTGATTTAACATACATTAAAACATTATCATAATTAACATTAACTTAGTAGGGTGAAATTATTATAAGTATTTTATAACAATACTTATATATCTAAAAATGAATATTTATAAGAACATTTTGAGTTCTGTCTTTCATTTAAATGAAAATTATATTGGATGTCAATTTAATTGAAATAAACTTTAGTTATCAAATAAAATAATTTTCTCCAGTAAACAAATAATTTATTACTATTTTTTATATATTGATATAATGTGGAATGTTAAATAGGTAAATTACCTCTGTCTTACATATATGCTAATCTATTTAGCTGAATCGCCATAATAAACTGATTATTCATACAAGTATTATCAGTGAAGATTGTTTAACTCTCATAAAGTTTTCTATATATTATTTTAAAGTCTTTAAAGTCTCTTGTATTTCATTTACCTAGATGAAATAAATATTTATAATAGTGATTTCCACTTTATATTGCCTATCAAATCAATGATTGGCAAAAGTAGAATCTGTTTTCTATAACAGCGTTTCTCAACTTTTGCCAAGCCACCAAACATATTTCTTGATTGCTTTCACCAGTTTCTCGCTTTGACACAAGGTTGAGAACAATAAGTTGAGAAACATTGTTCTAAAGGACAACTGAACTAATTCAGATCAGATTATTTATTTTAATACCAATTTTTACAATCATTGCAATGTATACTTATGTAAGTCTTAACTCGATTAACAAATAGGATGCGTTCCACGAAATTACTTCGTTAAGCGAAACTTCATTTTCAGAAGTAAAAAAAATCGTTCCTTCGTAACGAAGATGGAACAAAGAATAGTTTTCTTAAATTAACAATCAACTTACATACAAAGAAAAATCACATAAAGTGTTTAACTTTTTTTCTCTGTCATATAACAATTATTTAAAATGAACAAATCAAGTGTTACTTATATAATAATGAATAAACTTTTTTCTCAATTAATTATTACATAAATCCTCATAATTTAACTTCTTGTATTAAACACTGAAAATTCCGAAATATTAAAGTCGAATTTGACCAAATATTGATTGTGTAATTTTTAGCAACTGCACATGTCTGAAAACGTTAAGAAAACTGTTACAATTGTGCTAAAATAATGTGTATATTAAATATAGTGTGCATAGCGATTAGTGTTCAAACTTATTGATCCATTAATTTTCCAACGCATTAAGTTTAATGGCTGCTAATACAAATAAATGCAACCAACAATTGCCCAATTATAATCCTCATTTGCTTTTAGCAACTTTATGCCAGCACACATAATTTGTAAATATATTTATGATTTAGTGACTAATTAATTACTATAATTGATTGATGATTTATTGCTTACTTCTTTACTAGATGTAAACACGCTAACAATTTGCAATTAGATTACGTAATAAGTCAATTTAATATAAATTGAGTTATCCATTTTAATAACCATTTTAATTATTTAAAAAAATCTATAAATAATTAAGACCTATCTTTATTATTAGATACCTTGGACTAATTTGGTATACATAAAAACAATTTCGTTTGTTAAAGAATATTGCAAGGAGGATAAGTATAATAAATAGAAACAAAAATTTATTAAAATACCTAAATATTTGTGAAAACTTCGTATTCTTAATATATATTTTGTGAAATATAAAATTTCGTGTTTCCAAAATCATTAATTAAAAGCTTAAGTGTTTTAAGTGTTGCTACTTTGGTGGCTATAGGTGAGTTTCAATAAAAGGGAAGACCGCAAACGTCGGCGTGCAGGTTTTATAGGTAACTGTTGTAAATACATACAACACGTATTAAAAAAAAAGCGGAGAATAAACGCAACGGAGGAAAGAATGAAAAAGGTAAGATTTCGTGTTCTTGGGCCAGGACGGCTCATATCAGAAGCCACTTCTTTTAATGTCTTTATGGCCACCGCGCGAGGGCCGACCGCCATTGTCGGCACTCCTTTGAACGGTCTGCAATCCGACGCATCCAAGACGCCGTGCACTATTTATGCTACCACTCGAATTTATTATAATTAATTCTTATAGTATATACTATGAGATAATATAATCATCAAATTTCCTATCTCTAATTTCTGCTTCATTGAAAAACTGACTAATTTCTGACACGCAATCAGTTTATTACATATTTGATATTAGTAATACACAAAACACAGTTTTAGATGTTTCTACACTTATCTTCATGTATTTTTCATTTAGTAAATCGGAAGGTTTCTAAATATGTACTTAATATTCCATTTAGATGAACCATAACTACAGGGTAAATATATAATTTGCAACAATACATGCAACAATTAACGTATACGAAATTAGCACTTGACCACTAATTTCGCAAGAATGGTAGAGATAAATGAGCAGTTTCAGCAATTTAATCTATTTCAGTACATGTTAGTTCATTGATAACGTCTAAATTTTAATTCAATTTGATTACATCATTATAGTTTAGACCAGGACGCCGCGAAAATTGAAGAAAAACTACTATTAACATAAAGTGCCCTGAAATAGATCAATGTTTTGAATTGGGACGCCGCGAAAAAATTCTGATATATTAAGGACGCCGCAAATCGAATAAGTTTGGGAACCCCTGGTTTAGACTATATCGACGGAACATGTCGTATTTTGATACAGCTTGTATATTCTTTATTTTTTATAAATTGAGAAAAAGATACACACTTAGTTCTTTTTCTTAATAGAACGTTTCAGAGTGGTTTCTGGTGTTTGCTGTATTTTGAAAAAGGATGAATATTGAAAAGGTTTAGTATATCTCTTCGTGTTAAACTTGTTTGAGTGAAAAGAAGGAATATTCTGTTTAAAAACGTGCTCAGTTCGTACATAATGTGCGGCAGCAGCAGCCATTTTGGTCGACTTTATTTATACGTGTAATTAACACTTGTCTACGTCTAGCTGGCCATGCAATCACAATGTGTACTTTTCACATTATACTAAAAACTGTTGTGTAAATTTAAACCTGTTACTAATTTGTTTTTGTCATTTTTTTTATTAATATAGTAAACGACGGCGGGGAGGAGGATGGTACTCTCTCTCTGCTTGTTCCACGCTCGGTGCCATCTTACGTATACATCCACGCATGTATAATCAATTCGGTGTTTGCTTTTGAGAACAACGGACTAAATACTATGTATCTCTGCAGCACATGATGTTTGAGTTTGAGGACGGGTTACATACAAACATGATTTATATATGTGTTGCTGCCTCCTTGCGTTTTCTCCAAATTACTTAGAAAAACGCGTTATAAACAGCAAAGTGTAACGAATTTTCTCAAAGGCGAGATACGCGCAATTCAAGTACAGTAATAACTGTGCGGAAGACATTGAGTAAATTCTTACTTACGACAGCTTACCAAGAGTGTACAAACAAAGAATTGAATTTAAAATTTTGAATACCATTATCTTATTTCAATAATAAGGTAGGATTTGTAAATAACAATTTTTTTAAATATAAAATATACATCTCTACCCAATTTTGCTTATAATTACAAAACTTGACAAGCAGGAAGAATTTATTTGCATTTTCTCTAAATGAAACGAAAAATCATATTAAAAAAAATACTTTATTAATATAAAAATAAATAAATAACAAATAAATTGTTGCTTTATCCACCCCATGTCAACCTTGAAACATGGTCAGTTTTCCTCTTCGAACTCTTAACAAATCCGAGGAATTCCATTTCGGCTACGCTCTGCGTAAAACGAGCTCTAATATCTTAATTAAGAAAAAATAATAACAAAATGACCAGAATATTTTCTTTTGTTTTTAATCTAAAGATTTATGAAAAATCTTATATTTAATCTATTTAAAGTAGACTTTAAAAAAGGATACTGCAATTGTGGGTCCACCTCACGTTTCTCATTATCGTCATCGGCATGGACAGGATCGAGGATGGATAAGAAAGCTTGCAGCCAATCGTACAAGTTAATCATTTTCCCATACTCCAAATGCAATTTGTAGGCGATACAAATGTCCGGCATCGAGCTTAAAATGACTGCATCATTTGAAATGCCACAACACGAACACTACAATAAACATAAAACCATAAATTATTTGCAGTTAAAACACATTTAGACTTACATCCAAGTAACTCTGAGGATCATTCAACGCAGTATGAATCGCGGCTCGATGAGAACCAATTATATGATTTTGTATGGAAATGTCATTGTAAAAGAATATTTCATGGAAAGTAAAATCCGTTGGAACTTTAAGGTATTCTTCGAATATATGCTCGAAATATTCCACAACTTTTGATCGAAACTTTTCATACGCATTCATTGGTTTATTCTGGGATTTCGCCTGTTGAAACAATTTCTAAAAAAAATATAACAATAGATAAATTTAGCTTCTGTACAAATATGCACTTAAATCAATTACTTGTTTCAGCTGCGCTCGTTGCATAGTCCCTTCAATATTCAAACAATCTAAATCTTCTTGAACTTCTTCAACCTGATCATTGGATAGATTATTCAGCTCTTCGATGAACGTTTTCAAATCATCAACTATATTTTCTTCCGTGTAGATTTCAATGTTGTTTTTTAGAAGATTCAACACCGAATCTATTTTCGTCAGCAGCTCGTCTTTCGATTGGAAACTCAACAATTGAAACGCTTCTTTGAACTCGACAGTTTCGCTCAACTTCTTCGAAACAGCCACGCAATATATTTCGCGAAACTGCATATTTAATGTATAAATTAAATAATTTATTATAAATAATGAACTCTTTACTCACAGTTTTTCCTAATGGAGCTTTAGGAAGGTCTGCTGTTAAAATATTCAAGCACTCTAATAAGACAACTAAATTATTCATATAATAGATTAATTTATTCAGTTCTTTTTTTATGGCCTTTTGGAAATATTTATCATCGGTCAACAATTCTATTTGATTTTTTGGACTTTCTGCTTCGACGAATCTTCTGAATGAGTGCAACATCCGCACATTTTCGAAATCTTCTTTGCTAAAGTTCTTCAACACTTCGGAGAATCCATGAGTTATACACAGTGCTTTAGCATTTCCGGTGCTAAAATGTTCCAACATTGCGAACTAAAGCATAACAAAATATTAAGTTTAAATTATGTTAATTATTAATATACACTAACTTTGAAATTCTGTATAAATCCTGTTACTGAAAAATCGTAGAACAAAAATATATCTGTGAATAGAGCAAACAGTTTCCCTCCTAAGTAGAAAGGACAATCATTAGAGAAAAGTACATTCTCTATAATTTTATTGAGATATGTTATTGAAGGCTGAGAATTGAATACCTGTATATTGATTTTTGATGATACATGATAAGGCAATGCTTTGTGCAAAGCACTCAAAGACGTTGCTATGCCAAAAACCAATACAAATGGTAATTTATTTACATAATAGCTAAAAATAAAAATTTTAACATTAATATTTTTTTTTAATCAACTTATAAATAGTATCAAAAAAATGTAAAGTTCTAATCAATACCTTGCTATTTGAATAAAATCTTGTAAGACATTTTCCTTGAAACTCTCAAAATCTGGTAAAATGACAACCAGAACATTGTCCACTTTATTGTTATATAAATCTTCATACCATGATTGCAAGAGAGTGAAACTACATTGGGACTTTTTGATTTTAACTTTTGTACTTTTCACATTCTACAAAAACAAACACTACATGAATTTATATTTAACATATATCTAAAACCATGCATCTTCACCTCTTCATCTAAATCATAATCAATATCTTCATTAATAAACTGATTGATCATATTCTCCACAAGATTTTTAAGAGATGGACAATCCTGTGAACTCAAATGAGCCACATGAGGACTGATTTTTTCATTGATTGAACTTTTCAATGTTTCAAATTGAACTGCATGGTCGGGCATGTTAATTCCTGTCAGTAAAGCCCCAGCCGGTATCTCAGTAACTGGCTTACAATAACTGCCATCAATAAAATTCAATAAATTTGATAGAATAGATGAAAACATATCACTATTCAATTCCTGCAGTATATTCAAAAATTATTAACTGTCTGCAAATGAAATCTGTAAAGCAAACCTTGATTTTTGATTCTAAAACCTCCCACAGTTCGGTGTATGTTTGGAACCACATTTCATCTCTGTAAATATTGCCAGTGCCAGTTGGGATTTTCTTTTTTCTACCTCTTCCCTTCTGCTTGTTTGGTTGTAAACCATTTTTAAAAACAAAAACACCCTGGAAGATAATAATAAATGTATTTAAGTACAATTAGTACTTAGTTAACATATTAAATGATTTACTTATATGTTTCAACTTACTTTAGAGACGGAAACTGTTGATTCCATTGTGTTAGGGGTAAAATCAAAGAAGGAAAACCGTTGAAATCAGTAATGCAAGGGACAAAACCTTCAAAATGTAACAGTTCAAATTGGTTCAAACCATATGATTGTATACATTTAATAATTGAAATGTAGATGGTGCTGATCAATACTATTAGATTATTATAAATTAGTTTATGTACTTGAGTTTATTTATATTTTGTATACATTATAATTTCGAATAATTGTTGCTCTTCCTAAAACCTTTTATTTGTATGAGTATTGTAAGATTTTATTTGGTTTGCGTCTCGACTAGAATATATTGACAGCTGTTTGCAATTGTCATTTGCTGTCAGTTGTCAGTTTTTAGTCTTATAGTTGATTAGTTCTGTGTTGTGTGATAGCATTTTGATAAAAAAAAATGGCCAGTGTCGGTTTTCGGTGGCTGGATATTTTAGAGAAAGAATTCGATAAGGGTTTCGTCGATTTAGATCTAACTATTGGTAAATCATAAATTTTGTATAATCCAATAATCTCCAGACCTTTTAAAATTACTTGCATGCTATACGAGCAGGAGCGCTCAAAACTATTGTTGATAAAAATGCAATTTAGCCGCTAGTTTACGTGGCTCAATTCCAGTTTATCTACTAATTATACGTGAAATATCGTATATGTACACATTCAGGTTTCAATGCTTTCACACAACAAATTAACGCACTGAATGCTCCATGGTTAATGATAATAAATTACACCCAAAATGATCATTACTCTGATGTGTTTATTTCCTGATTTCTATACCAAAATGCATATTACACTTTAATTAGTCCCCATATATAACTCAATTGTTATTAATTAATGTCAATGCCATCTGATTGTTTGCGTATACATTTGCATAACGCATTAGCATTGTGTTTTCTCATAATTAATTCTATTATTAGTTACTTTATTAAGTCATCAATTTGAATATAATAATTCATTCGAAATATCGATTTTTAATTGAAACAAATATTAATTAATGTATTTTGTTTACAGGTGAATTAGATTCAGAAGAACCTGACGTTGTGTACAATGTCAGGCAAAAACTATGCACATTAAGTTCCTGTTTTGCTCAGCTTACACACAAAGCTACAACTATATTCCAAAACAGTGCGAAAATCGAAGTAAGTATAAGAAATTTTAATTTAACATGCATCCAAATTATGTTAAAGTTTAATAAAAAAAAAATACGTTTTATTCAATCATAAAATCGTCGTCGTCCTCATCAAATTTAGCGGTGACATGGTCAGCTTCGTAATACTCATCTTGTAGAAATACATCGTCTTCGTTGCTACTTACTGATGCAATAGATTCTATGCTCGAACTACCGTTTTGCGCTGAAGTTTGACCTTGCGTTAGCGCTGAAGATTTTGCGGTTTTTGGTAATATCCTTAGCCAAGGACTTTGCACCTTTATACTTTGATCGAAATCTGCCTGCATCATTGAATCGCTTGAATTATCATGGCTCAATGTATTGTTCGTATCGTTGATCACATTACTTCTTGTAAAGAACAGTATAGATTCCTCCGTTGTGTTGTTAACATTTGAGCAATTTCTCGCTCTAGTATTACCTCCTCGAATATCGATGAGAGGATCATCTGAGCAATCATCGGTATTATTCGGAATATTGTTGTTAACATTTGAGCAATTCCTCGCTCTTGTATTACCTCCTCGAATATCGATGAGAGGATCCTCTGAGCAATCATCGGTATTATTCGGAATATTGCCCAACTCTGAATTATCACAAATTTGACCTGTCCTAACATCAATGCCCATATTGTTGCAGTTCGCATTACTTTCATTAGTTTTATTTTTACAAATCTTTACGTTGCTCCGAACGTCTATATCATATTCGAGACAATCCGGTTCCGGCAACTTCGGTTTGCAATTCTTCGCATTCGATCTTACATCGATATCGTAATCTAAGCAATTCTCTTCCTGGATATCGTCCATGCAAATTTTTTCGCCTGTCTCCGAATTAATGGTGAATTCGGTGCATTCTCCTGGTTTCGGTAACCCAAATATTTTTAGAATTTGCTCATCCAAATAATTGTTGGTTGGTACATTTGTATCATTATTTTGCAGCAAGTACTTTTCGATATTTTTCAAAGCTTCAAACGCTTCATTTTGGGCAGATTCAAATGTATTTGTGATATTCCTCAAAGAGTCTTCTATATTTAAGAAACCCTTCTCATTCACAACACTTTGCCACAAAGCGGACGACGAGAGCTGGTGTATAGAACTCTGAATATCCGAGAGTATTTTTTCCGTTAAAACTCCCGGTGCGCCCATATTCTTCGATGCTTCTGTACTTTCCTTCAAATACTCTTCTAAAGCCTGAAAATCGTTACAAATTACTAATACAAGATACTTTTAAAATAGCATTCATCAACTTACGAGAAGCTTCTGTTGTATACCGGATAAGTCAACGTCTTTTTTCCTTTTGATATTATCCACGTCCGAACATATTTTATCGATGCGAACTTTGATGCTTCCCAATAATGTCTTCAGTTCATCCTTGTTTTCTAATGATTTTCGAATTAAAATTTGGGAAGTCGTGTAAAGATTATTTTGGACCTTAGTATCGTGTGCTTTTAAAAGCTGCTCCAACAGCTTCAAATCTTTAAGTTCAATGGAGGTTCTGAAATTACATATTTTCTATTAACACTAATTCATGTTACATGTATGGATACTCACTTTCTTTCAAAAGTTTCAATAAGTTTCTCTAAAATTTCGCTTATTTTTGTTTCTATGTGCGCCTCGTCCATTTGTACACGATGGCAGCTTTCTAAAAATTGATTTTGTAGCATCATTATCATCTCAAAATTTGCATCAAGTTTGTCCGATAAGTTTCTTAATTCACTGTCCGATTGACCTAAAATTGTTTATCATTAGATAATTAATTTTGAATAAACATTATTGTAAATACCATCACTGAGGACATTGGGTTTTCCACTTAATCTTCCAACTTGCACTATTATGCTGCGCAGGGAATTCTGTTGTTCGCTTCTTGTTGAATTTACGACTGCCGATAATGTCTTTAAATCATTTTGAATCGATTTCGAGTATTGCTGTGATACTTCGAACATTTCCGAAACTTTGTCAGTGTATTCATTGAAACTTTCGGCCAGCGCATTTTCTTTCTTGCTAATCTCTTTAATCGACTCATTCAATGTGCGTTCCAGTGATCGTTGCGTCGTCTATCCAAAAGCACGTGTTAGTAAAATTACTGAGAAATTACACAACTCACCTTAAACGTTTTTGAAATGTTCTTGAAGTCTAAACTTGTGAATGTAGTCTTTATGTCATCAACCACGGAAAGAACGTCTGATATTTCAACTTCGATATCTGCTTCACGAGTCGTCAAAGTCTCTTCCATATTCTTAAATCTTGTTAAGAGTAGATCTAATTTTTCCTAGATAAAAAATTAAAAAAAGTATACTATAAATCTTTTTTTTTAAATCGTTGTTACTTTTTAAATAATTGATATAACATAGAATAGTTAAATTGATAAACATATCGTATGGATAAGCTTATGTATACTTGGACTGTATACTTACAGAAATTCTCTTTTCACCACTGTCCAAACGCATTTCCAAATAGAACAGGCGATGATTTATCCTATCGTAGTTCCCATCGATTTTCCGGTGGACATGATCCCTCGCTAAATCATCGCTGAAAACCTTGTTGCTCATGTTCTCTGCGAATTTATCGAATTGTGCTGCAACCACCGCCTCGAACCTCGCCAGCCGCGACTCTATTGCATCCAATTTCCGGTTATTCGTTTGTTCCGGTTTTGTCGTCAGTTCGTACGAATCCGTATACAGAGCATTATCCAAATTCCGGAGCCTCTCCTCAATGGATACTAATATGTTGTGAATGTTCTACAAATAAATCACATGTCTATAGTAATTAAAACATAATTTAATATCTAGAGAAACATTTTATTAGGAAAGAAAAATACAAAATATTTTTAAATAAGCCCTTTGTAATAATAATAACTCTTTAATTTTTGCTTTTTATTTGAAATTAATTAAACATAACTATAAATATGTTTTAATAATGTAATATATTACATATTTTGTTTTAGTTTACATTTATTTTAATAGTTCATAAATGAAGATTATAAACTACAATTTAATACAAAAACATGTTAATATACATAACTGTATATATGAAGCGAACATTAGGATGTTGATAATGCGTTTTTTAAAAATATTAATCATAATTAGTAATAGATTTTTTATGAGATGGCTCACCTGTTGACTGTTGTTAAGCACATTGGCCGTTTTCTTTGGTTGCTGATGAGAAGCTGCAGATAGATAAAAGCACAACGTGCTCGCCACGGTAAAGAATAGCATGTTTCAAGTGTACGTTTTTACTAAAGTGTATTGTTCTTGTATGGAGTGTGGTTGTTGTCCAGGAAGCGCAATAATAATAAATCCCGATTGAATGCGTTGAGTTATCGCCGGATCAAGTCGGCTTCGTTTGCGGTAGGTTTTCGAACACAGAACCCAGTTGTGCTCCACACTCAAGTACTCGATGCTTAATGACTAACTCTACTTACCGCACTTACTTATATATTAAACATTCGTTTTATTGAAGAAAGTACAAATTGCCAACGACATTATACATGCAGTGCTAACGAAAAAATGTTACTCTCAGCTTGGACACACAACCCATTTTCGAGTTCTGCATTCACAGACTTCTCAATTTAAATGCTGGGAATCTTCGTTTTCTTTTTCTTCTTTTGAACAGTACGCAGTTTACTTGTAAAGTTATCATTTCATATATGCATACATTGGTTTCGATAATCCAAATCAATATTTACAAATCTTCGTTTACATTAACCAGACAGTCTTAACCGATAATGTTCATAAAACTAGGGGGAAAGACCAATATAACTAAATCTCACACGATTTAATTCATGGATTAAGAAGTGATTAAAATAATTAAAAATAGATCTTCCAGAGTGCGAGTGTCCCGACGTCGTTTCAAGTGTTTATTTTCTTGTCTGTGTTTCGTCAGCCAGGAACGTGATGATTTTGCGATCTGCAATTTTTTTAATATCCGCTATATATACAATTGCGTTATCATTGAATCGGCGAGCATTGAGGCAGATTTCGTGGGAAACTTTTTTCCGGCCTTCTTCCACAATCAAGGACATAAACAGGAGTGTGCATGAAACCGAGAAGGATGTTTTTGAAAAATTACATTAATAGCAAATAAATTAATAATAATTATGAATGGTTTACATTAATTGTAATAATTTATAAAATAAAAGAAAAACTTGGTAATGAATCACGCTGCTCGTTGGAATTTACGTATGCGATTACATTTTGCGTTTGATGCATCTTAATTAGAATTAGTTGTAAACCAGAATTGTTTTTTTTTATGTTGCAGGCCGAACTGATTCATATGCGTGCTGAATTAGTCGAGTCGAAATCGAGGCGCGAGATTTTGGAACAAGAGTTGCACAATTTACTGCTGCAGTTGCATTCGAATCAGCTATCGAAGTTACCGAAACCCAACGGCAATTTCAAGCAGGACCCCAACTTCAAACCGGATGTGAACAACATCAAGCGAAAGTTGGAGGATGAAATTCGACGAAGCCCTAGTCACATGAAATGTAAGAATCTGGCAATTAAAGTCACTGTTAATTGAATATATGTTTTAACTTGAAACAGGTAGCAATAATTCGACGGACGTAGATGATATCGAGTTCAACGAGTCCACCGTCGAGTTGAAAAAGTTGCGAGCGGAGAACGGTCAACTCCATGCAGAGAATGTGACTCTGAGGAACAACGTTCTCGCCTTAAACAGCGAGGTTTACGGTGCCAAATTGGCCGCAAAATATTTGGACAAGGAACTCGCCGGTAGAATACAGCAGCTGCAATTGCTGGGTAATTAATTGATTTCAGATTGTATTTTTTTTATCTTACGTACCTATTTGTGTTTTGTTTAGGAAGGGAAATGCGGGGCGACGTTAGGGATAAATTGTGGCGTCAATTAGAATCCGAAATTTTATTGCAGCGGCATAAAACGGTTGTTCGCGAGTGCCGAAGGAACAGTGTTATGAATGGTTCAGACAAGAATAACGGCATTAAGGTGAACTCGGAAGTCGTCATTCCGTCAATCGCCGAGAGGACGGAGAACTTTGGCGATGTACGGACCGTCGTGGTCAAGAGGAAACCTGGTCAGGGCTTAGGAATTAGCATCACGGTAATAATCTACATCTTCTTAAATCCTGAACGATACTAATTTGTTGACAATTCAGGGTGGCAGAGAGCACGGGGTTCCGATTCTAATATCCGAGTTGGAACCAAACGGACCGGCAGCCGTTTCGGGCCAGCTCTACATCGGTGATGCCATTTTGTCAGTGAACGAGCGGGATCTTCGGCAAGCCTGTCACAAAGAGGCTGTGGACATTCTCAAGCAGAACAGCGAAGAATGTAGATTGCAAGTCCAATACATCGCAGTTGACGATAGTGATAATTCCCTCGAAGAGGAGGGATTCCATTTTAGGTAATTAACCTATCCCATATATAAAGTGCACACCCTTGTTTCTGATTCAATCACAAGTAATTTATTGTAGATCTACATTGTATTACTAGTCATCACCTTCCGTATCTAATCAACAATTTTATTTTTTTGAGCAGGACTTTAATTTTGACGAAAAATCCCATTGTTGGTTACGCAAGAACAAATCGTTCGCATGTATAACTTTTTTCTATTTTTTTCCATCCATCCATATTAGATTGATTTGGAAAAATAGTATTTCTTGCATCAACGTTAATTAGTTAGATGTTTACATTGTATAAATATTGATTTTAAATTCGTCATTGTAATTTATTTAGATTTTTCGACGGAGAAGTGTGCGATTCAAATGACGGTATTAACACGCTGCCTTCTAATCCAGCTATAATAAATACGCCAACTGCGCCTAGAACTCCAGAATCCACATGTCAGAGTGGGTGAGTCTAGATTTAATGAATCTCTGGAGAGTCATTTTACTATATTTTATCTATATTATGTTTTACATATTTATATATACAGTATACGCACATGGTTTACTTTTATTTTAGCATGAGATTCTGCATGTGTTATACATATATCGTATTTTTATTTGAATTATTATTATTTGACTTTTTATTTATACAATGCTTCAACGTTGTTCAATTCAACGTTGCGTCATTTTTAATATTGTGATAAAAAAATAAAGCAAAATTGTTTCGGAGATCTCATCTACTATGTTTGTTTTGTGTACTGTTACAAAATTGTGGATTAAAATATACATATTATGACCATATAACTTTAAGATTATTGTTGTATATATTATATATAAACTGTTATTATTTTATGAAAATTTATGTGTGAACCTTTCAGTTGATAATAATAATTATTATTTTTTAAATTGTTTACGTATTTGTTTATTTTTTCTTTTCTATTATTCTTTTTCGTTTGCTCAATTCACGGCATGTTTGCTTTTGCTTCTAATTTAAATGTAAGTAATTTTGTTTTATTTAAATAGAACACTATTGGAGTATTTATTTATTGATTTTGTTTAAATAAAAAATGTGGGATTTTTAGAGGTACATCGCGCATAATCACTGACGGCGCTTTGACAATGTCGGAGGATCCGGCAAAGCAGTTTCAAGTGTCGCCGGAAATCCAAAAGGTAATCGATTCGTTGCAAACGAACTTCAACAACTCCAATGACATCTTAACGGGTAACGAGATGCATTACCTAGATGCCAACAACGAAATCAATAGGAACACTTCAAAGTTCTCAAACGGCGATTTAATACTTCTAGACAATCTCAACGACAATTATAAGAAAGTCGATAACACCTTGAATTGCTCAAGCAACTCGCTGAATTCTGAGAACCTGTCGTCCCCAATGCAGACCAGCACCGACATGTTCTTGGATTCGGAAGTTCTGTCTACGGACGTCGCCTCTAACGATTCGCAATCGCCAAAGGACATCACGAAATTTACTTACATACCAGAAGCTAAATACGAAGAGGAATACGCTTCGAACGATACCACCAAAAGTGATCAAAGTCTATTGAATTCCAGCTGTGATAGCTCCCCCGTGCACAAGCAATCTCGCGATTACAAGAAATCGAAGAAGTACAAAACTAAAAAGTATTTCGGCGTGAAAACCCTTCAAAGCATATTCAACAAGCACGACGGGTACTCGGACATTTCAAGCGCCGCATCTGATGTGCCAGAAGAATTACCCAAAGAAGAAGTCAAAGAGGCAGAGGGCGAAGAGGAGGAGGAACCCAAATTCAAATACAAAACGATCACGGAGACAAGTCCGCAGTTCGAGGAGAACATCCACAATTTCCTCTCGGACATTTTTATGAAAAATTTCCAAACGCCAGACACTCCGGACGCGAATGCTGCTACAAGCAAGATGGGTACCAAGAGGTACCTAAGAGTCGGCAAGGCACTGCGCCTTTGTCCCAATGAGGAAACCGTTAATATTTCGGAATACGAACAACGTAGAGAAAAACTCTTAGCTAGATACGTTTACAATTCGAATTCGTTGAGCGCTGACGGCGAAGGCAATCCCGATTTTGGCACGCCAGTTTAATCCACAGCAGCATTGAAACTAAATATTAAACGCACCAATATTTATTATTATTATTATTAGTTTTTAATCGGATAGGATTCTCTCTCTTTCATGGTATAATAAAAAGTTTGTGTGTGATATGTCGAAAAAAGAATATAATGAGTTTCGTTCCCTCGTTTTGATGTCGCTTAAGTTCTAGGAAAAGTCGTGAAAATTAAATAAACACAAAAAAATACGAAAGAAAAAATAATTAAAAGTAATTATGTAGACTGTAGCTGTACAATGAAGAGTTTATTTTTATAATTTTATATATACAGGGTGAACCGTGTAACAACAGAAAATCTATATACCTCTTATTTTTAGTAATGTCGCAGAATAGAATATTAAAATTATAACGAACGTTTAAGGATGAAATTTTTAGATGGAAAAAATTAGATCATAATCTCGAGAACAAAGTATAGTTATGACGACCCTGTATATTTTGTAAATATAGTCTGGTATTATAATTTGTTGGTAATCTAAGAAATATAACGATAAACTCAACTTTAAACAATATATATATACTTGTAACAATATATAAGTTAATTTATCGTTATAGTTGGAAACTTACTAAGCACATTCAATTGGAAACATTCAAATAATCAGTTTTTCGGTTGTAAACGAAATCATTTTTTAAGAAAACTTCCGCTGTCTAAAAACACGGTAGCTGTCAATATATAATTATTTAGATAGAAGAAAAAAGAATCGGAACATTTAAACGTGGAAGTTTTCGCATCTTCTTCACTACCCTTTCAAGGTTTAGAATGGTATTAGACAGAAAATGCCTCATTGTAAATTTAAATCGCTTTCGGAAATAATAGCTTTTTTACAGTATTATTGACTCGTATATATTTAATATATATATTGATATAAATTTTAGTGTCTTTGTAAGGAATTCGAATGGAAATGTTAATAACGGAACGTGTATTGTTTTTAGTATTTTATGTCGTTTTTGGACGATTGAATATTTACGATTGTATTTAATTGTCTTGAAATCGTTTTTCGAAAAAAGAAAAAGCGTGCGACGTCGCTCAAGTGAACAAGTCATTTTTAATCTGAAACGGCCTGATGTTGTCAATCATTTTGAGTTTTTTTTTTATATAGTCACGCTACTTTCTCAATCTACATTCATTTACATTTAATATTGCATTCTTTGGAAGCGTCTCCAGTACTCATTCAGTCTACTACTATATTATATAATAGCGCCTAAATAATCCAGTAATAATTACAAGCTGTCGTTAAAAAAAAATTATACAATATTGTATTACTATTATACTGTTATCGTTATTGAACATATCTGTGACCGTAAAAAGAAATAAAGAAAATTTGAACGCTTTCGATTTCCCGTTTTTTAATATTAACAATTTTATAAATTTCAAGATATGTTTTCTTAAAATTTATCTTTTCTTTAGAGTAGGTGTAGAAGGAGAACCAATACACTGGGGACTTGTTTTTCAACTAGAATACAATTATTCCTGTCTACATCAATAAAGATTACTTCCACAGAACCGCCCTAAAGTATATAAAGCACTAGCAAATTTTGAATTCTCCATCCACATCTCTATAAAATTATAGGACAACATTCCAAATATAGATATGCCCCGACTTACAAACAAAATTGTAAAAGCTCTAACTTGTTACAAGGAGATATACAGTGATAAAAAAATTCAAACACAAAAATTGATCATTTCTTTAATGAAATATAATATTTTTGGAAGATGTACTATCTGTTTTGTTCCTTTCGTTTCTTATGTCATTTGTTTATTAAATAATTGTGATGTCTACATTGAATAGTATTTGTATGTAAGTATTTTGTTTATTTTAATCTATTTTTTTAATTTAAACAGTAATACGGTATTTAACATATATAAAAGTAAAAACCATGATAAAGTGTGGTAAGATAAGTATACTTTGAAAATTTTAAAATTCCCCCGACTTACGAACAACGCTTTAGTACAGAAAGAACTCAGCTAAATGTATAAAGGATTTTCGAAGAGGGAAGTAGCAATACCCCAATAAAAAATAATATTAAATTTTCTCTTTAGTATCAGCCAAGTAATGTATATAAAATGGTGGAATTTCTCTTATATAAATAATTTAAATAAATATTTCTCTTAAATAAAATCTATAACAATTCAAATTTAAAATGAATGTGTGGGAAGTTGTATTCAGTTCCAAAGATTATATATGGTTTCATATGAAGTTGTTCACAAGTTGCTGTTGTTTGTTTTCTTGGAGATTGGTTCAGTTCAGAATCATTCATGTGTCAATAGCGCTGAATAGGTTATATGTTGATTATTGAAAAATATTTACAAACACTGCATTTTAATTGACACAACAAATGTGATGACTACTTCACGGATAGTGAGGGGCACTAAAGCTCGGGTTTTTCTGTACATTTGTGCTGTTCTTTTTATTACTGGCTTAATTGCCTGCTATAATAATGTCAGAATCCAATTGGATGAAACTCATAAACTGTTCGATCTGTGCAGACAGGAGCAAGAAAATCTATCCTCCCAATTGCAAGGTAATTAATGATGAAAACTTTAATCTATAATTACTAAATATTCTACCCAAATCTCAGTGATATATGACTACAAGCAAAGGTTGGAAAAGTCTCTGAAAACAGAAAAAAATGATTACAATCGCATCAAAGCAGAAATGGAATTAAAAGTGAATGAAGAAAAATTGAAAGGGGACAAAACTATTGAAGAAGCAAAATTGAGATTCTCAACACTTCAACAACATTTCAATCTGCTGCAGGTACATTGATGCATATAAACATTTCCATTTAGATTTCTATAGTGTATATTTTAGACTCAACATGACGATTTCAAGGAAGAATCTAGTAAAATACAAAAGGAACAGTTAGATGAAATAAATAATTTACAAGCTAAATTGAAAGAAGTGAAGGAGCAGTTAAAACTTGCTGAAAATGAGAAGGAAAATTCTATAAATCATTTAAAGGTAAACTATTTGATAATTGATAATAATTATTTTTTTTTAATTTAACTAATTCTTTCTCTGGCAGACACAAAATGAATTGCTACAGAGAGAAAAAGATAAATTATTGGAATCAGCAAAGGACAAATCCAGTAAACCTACAGCACGTACAGAAATAACAACAACAGACTTTAATAAGCTTGTATCTATTGGAGGTTCACAATATACAGTGGAAAATTCAAATAAAGCAAAAAATGATGTAAATCAACTGTCAAAGGCTGTTCTTGCAAAACCAAGTTCTGCAGCTCCATTTAATACTAGCACCCCTGACAATGCTGTTATGCCACTGAAGTCTCCAACAGCAACGCCTGAGACCAAAAAATTAACATCATCTGCAAAACCTCTGCCTCCTGGTGTAGTACCTGCACCTCACCAAATTATTGAAGACATAAAGGATACTAATAGTAAAGATCTGAAGGAAGGAAATTTATTGAATGAAGATAGGATTGAAGTATTTAACTCAAACAATGAAATGAAAAAAGTAAATCAAGAAGTTGATTTTGCAATGGTTGAAAATGATGACTATGACAATGAAGAACCACAAGGAAACATGGATCTTCCTATTAGAGATTAATAAATTGATTAAATTGCTCATTATAATGTTTGCCATATCTGCATATCTTGAATCCCGTCGTGTTATTTATAATAGCTTGATTCAATACAAAATCAATGCAATACATTTTAAATAAATTTGATTTGCTCCAATGATTATTCTTATTTCAATTATACCTTTTTGTCATAATTAAATTTGGGTATTTGTGTTTTGAAATAAATCTGAGACACAGTGTTGTAGTAAAATGTTAAATCCATAATGGTTATAATATTATTATAATTGTATAAATACACTTTATCAAATATAATATGCAAAATATAGGGAAAATATATTTTTATAAATTATTTACGAAAATACACTTAAAAATACATATTTTATTTACTCCATTAACCATACTCAAATCAATTTAACAATTCTAATAAAAATCTATTCACAAATTATTTATACAAAAATATGAATTTTGAAATAATTAGCAACAAATATAATTAATAATCAAATAATAAAAGTTTATTGTTAATTCAGTAAAAACTATACAAGTTATTTTTTTACAAAGTAATTGTTTATACTTCCAGTATTGTAGATGTATATTAGTTTGACTTAGAGAGTAATGTAAAATGATAATATAAAGGAAAAAATATGTAATTTTACTTTTTACAACAAAAATAAAGAATTAAATTATGAAGACAATATGAAATCAAAAATTCACCGGTTTCTTTTATATTATTTACGCGTAGGTAAAAGTAATTGAGTAGTAGACATCGCATCAGGGAATAAAGAATGATAATTGATTAAAGGAACGTAAGCGGCTGTAATTACTCGGCCAGCAAACCATCGACCATGTAACGTATTTACTGATCCAACAGCCGTTGCGATCGAAGGACATTTTACATAAACATTACCTTGAGGCGATCCTTTATCAACGTAAACATGCAAAACACCGCCGTGTTTGTTGCATTCTTCTATTACATCGTCGCGAATTTCAATATCCCAATTCGGATTTGATTCACTAAAAACGAATGAGAAAAAGAAAAAAAATAATGAAAATAATTAAAATCAAAGAGAAAAATAGATTAGTTACCTTGATGGGTCAAACATATTACTCAACATAAAACATTGGGTTGCAATTGGAGGTGTAGTTGTCGATTGAACTTGAGGAACCACTGGCTGTCCTGTTGCCATACTAAGAGCATTAGCAGCTGGTGCGGGAATCTGCATGCCTGCGCCTTCAGCTAACTTGAACATAAGTTGAAGACGACCAGTCGCCCCTAAATCTATACCGGATCTATCCAATTCATCTGAATCCAATAGTGATGGACCTTGCTGTTGTAAATCCAACCTTTCTGTAACATTTCCGACTTTCATTGGTCTACCGGCCAACTCAAATCCATTTAATTGTTCTAAAGCCTTTTTAGCATCATCACAATTGTGGAACTAAAAAATCAATATTAATTAACTGTTTAATGATATAAATCGCAAATACTAACTGTAATAAATCCATATCCCTTAGAACGACCCGTTTCGGGGTCCATAATTAATTGAATATTGTCAATTTTACCGAATGGTTCGAAAATTCCTCTGAGCATTTCTTCGGTAATATTAAAATGAAGCGATCCAACATATAGTCTCATCGGACCAGTCATACCTTTCGGCATTAAATTGGGCATAGCATTGCCCATGCGATTCTTTTCGGCTTGCGTATGTTGAACAATTATTGGAACACCAAGTAACTTTTGCCCAGATAAACCTAAAGCTAAAGCAACGCTCTCTGGATCTTTAAATTCAATATACGCGATGCCTTTAAATCTTCTCGTTTTGTTACATGTGATCATCCTTACGTCCCTTACTTTGCCCACAGAACTGAAGAAATCTTCGAGGTCTCTATTGCGTATCCGTTGACTTAATTGCATTACAAACACAGTTCTGGCATCTCTTTCTTCTGGACTAAGCTCCTCCCCAGGCGAACCACTTCGATTATAACCTAAACCAATAGGAGATCTAGCTTTTTTCGGGAAAGGTAATTTGACGGAAGGTGGTGATGGAGAGCGTTTCCTTGATGGTGGCGTGCGTGATCTACGCTTATCTCTGCTACCGCGTCTATTTCTTCTGGTTTCTCTAGACTTGGAACGTTTATCGCGCGATTTGCTTCTCTTACGGTCTCTTGACCGTTTCCTGTCGCGGCTCTTGCTCCTCCGTCTATCCTTATCCCTGCTCCTTTTCCTGTCTCGCGATTTACTCCGTTTCTTCTCCTTGGAGCGACTTCTACTTCTGCGACCGGACTTCCTATTAAAAATGAGTTTGTAAAGATATATTCGAAACAATGTTGGTAATTTCTTACTCGGAGGAGCGATGTTTGTGAGAGTCTCCATTTTCCTTATGCGAAGTGGATTTCCCATTTAGTTCATCCTATGAACAGCAACAGCAAAGTGAAGAAGACGGGGGAGAAGCGCAGATGCGAAAACAAATTAGCATTAATTACTGAATCTTTACAAATTCTTAACCTATACCAAAAATATTAAATATATCTAATAACCTGCCTTCGACATATCCAAGACTCGTCGAAAACAAGCTCATGACTTAGCTGAAGTACATTTCGACCCCAGTTAAAAACCCCAACACTAAACAGACGTGTTGTGTTGCGATAATTAACTGCAAACAACAGCAAAACAAAATAAATTTGATTAGAGAGAGCGAAATAGAAAGGTGAGGCTGGTTTTTAATTTTTGTTGGGAATCACGCGATGTCTAGTCGGGACTAGACTTACCGTCGTCCTGACTAAGTAAGGAACGTGCTGGGTATACTTGATCCAGTTCAATCAATCAAAACTTCTGAAAAAATACACGAGGTGAGACAACCACATGAGACCTTTCAATTTCAATATTATTAAAGTTTTTTCTTATTGCTCAAAACAAAAACTTGAAAAACACAACTAGTTGAAAAAAAAAACTTAAAAATATTGAATTGTAGTAAAATAATAATAAATAACATTTTGTATAATCCACCTCGTCTCACTTTTTATTTAGGGTTTCAAGTGAGCCCTAATATTTTGTGTTGTCGGGCGTGTGTGATGAACCAAGCGGGATCTAGTGAGTCCTCGGCAACCCTAGGCGAGAAATTTACCGATCAGCTATTTCATAACACAATTTATGCAATACAAATGTAAAGAAAAAATATTGATTTCTGTACTTTTTTTTGTGAATTGTTTCATACAATTGAAAAAAATAAAATAAAATATAAAAATAATAATAACTTAAAACTATATGTATTCAGTACCTGCATGGAACACGAGTCGTTGGACGTAAGACTGATTTTAACCTCATTAGTCTAAAATTAAAATTAGGAGGTGATGTAAAAAAAATAGTCACACATGTCTCATTTTTTTAAGGAACAGGAAAAGCACTAAACATAATAATATTTTAAGGAAAAGGAAAGCAATGCTTTCAGTTGCTTTTCTTTCTCTTTAAAAAATGTATGTACAAGTACAATACAAGTGGGCCTACGCCACGTCCGAAAGACGCTTCATTTACGTGCAATGAAACATCCAAGTAAAATTCACTATACACTACTCATTTTTAAACTAGTTTATCAACGAACTTACGTCTTTTTTGTAGGGTGCTTCAAGCATAGCTTCTACGTCGAAATCTTCCGCCATTTCTGTAAATATAGATACTCTTTTGTAAGGACAGTCCACAATTAAATCACTGGGTATAGAACTTGTAAAATATTTTCACATGCAGTCACACAGAAGACACATTATTAAAGCACGTTACCTAGTATTGTTGTTTATGCTAAGATTATAAGTAAATTGTAATCAAGTTCTGGATGGAATATAAAAATTGCAGCAAACACAGTCAATGATCATCAAATCAAATGACAAAATGGCGTTGAGCAATGTTGCCAATTTTATTTAGAAAAAAAAAGAAGTTTCTTTCTTTATTCAATCAAACGCAATAAATAACAACGGATCAAATGTTGTAAATAATTCATTCATACTTAGAAAACTCGTTATGGATATCATCTAAAATAATAATTACTTGTGACATCTAACGGAGAGTATTAAAAGTCTTCCATAACCATTGTTGCATTTTGGATATACATTTATATGTTATATTGGACAACGGAACATTTTCAAGAAGTGTTCATTATTTCAACCATATTATATAAGAAATGAAAGGAGAATTTAAATTGCGATGATTTTTAAATGTCCATAAGTAATATATGTATAGAAGTGATCAGCTTATATTAAAATTAATAATAAAAAAAAAAACATTTATTTTTCAGTATACTCTTCTAACAATTTTTTAACATCTTCTACATTTTCTTCAGTGCCATGAGACTTCTCAAAGTTGTGGAACTTCCTGAAAAGTGACTTCATACATTTGTACCGTAACTTTTGGCCGACTGCCCGTTTCAAAACGGCCCTAGGATTATCAAAATTAGAATTTATGAAATCATTATATATATATTATGCACAGCTTTACCTGGCTAATTCAATTTGGTTAATTTTAACCAACTGATCTACGTAGGTATTCCACACATCCACTCGCTTTGGATCAGCTTGAAGTATGGTTTCAAAAAGAGCCTGACCTTGCTCTTGTTCGCCCAAGTTAAATTCCATCAATGCAAACTGAACAATTAAGTTCAAATCTGAAATTAAAGTTAAATTAATGTTTGAATATACTGTAATTAAGAATAATCTTACGTGTTTTCTTATTCAATAAAGTAAGTAAAGCAGCATTTTTCAAAGACCTCGCATCTGAGAATCGTTTGCATTGGTAATAAACTTTGCCAATTTCCAACCACATTTTAACATCTTGTTTGAATTTTCCTTTTGCTTTTCGTATATTCTCCTCCATCTCATCATATTTTTGCATATCAGCAAGCATTTTAATAGCTTCTATATAAATAACAAGATCGTCATTGAATTTCAAGGCTTCGTTGAATACTTTTTGGAACGATTCTTTTGTTCCATACATGTTTTCTAAGTTCATGTATGCTATCCAAATGTTTAATTTCTCTTGGTTTTCCGTATAGGAAATCTTTTCAATAGCTCTCTTAGCGACAGCTCGTGCTTTTTCGAACTCGGTTGACTGCATGTGGAATGCTATATATCTAATCCACATTTCCGAATTATCAGGACATCCTAAAAGTACACGATCAAATTGTTCCGCACTTTGAGGCAACTTGCTAGAATCTGCCAAATCCATTTCAATCTCCCTTAAGCGAGATTCTTCTTCACGCGCCGCTTTGAATTTTTGTCCCTTCGTCATCCTTTTCTTTTTTCCATCGGTTTCCTCCTATAATAAAATATTAAAATTAGCAAATATATATATAATAATTCTAAATAATAAACCTTTTCTTCGTCATCAGAACTTAATTGATCAACAAGATCTTGTTTAATGGTTTTGGATTGAAGCATTGTACCAATACCGGGTAAAATTGGGCCTAAAATTAAATTCCATTAATATAAAAAATACTTATATTAATATCGATATTACCAGTTTTTTCATCATCTTCGCTTTCACTGCTCGATGAATTCAAATCAATTTTATCTTCCTCGTCATCGACGTCGCTCTCGGAATCTGAATCACTTCCATGATCCATGTCTACCTCTTCGATTTTATGTTTTTTAGTTTCTTCTGCGGATTCATCATTTTCAATTTTCCTCTTTACAACCCTATAAAGAAAAATATTTTTATTCACATTCATGCGTTGTGATATTTATGCTCACTTCTCTTTTTGTTCCACCATTTTACAAGAAAATACATTTTCGAAATAAAGATATTCTATCACTTCAATATTAACTAGTTTCCCTATCAAACTATACAAATTGGGTACAAAATCTTTTATTAAGCCAGAGACGCCATGAAAAGCAACCGAAACTCCACCTTCGACCTTTTTCAATACTTTCGCTCTATACTGCTTCTGTTCAAATTCTTTTGGCGTTTTTAATTCTGTAGATTTCTTCGACAAATAAATAACTTTACTTAGTGGATCAACAAACAGCACGGTTGCCAAAAACTCTTCCCCAATAGTATATTTATTAAGGAATGTTGTCAGATATTTTTTATGAATGTACGCTATACTATTTTCAAAAACGCTTCCTCTTAACCAGATACCAAAGGCCTGAAAAAGTAGTTATAAATAAAAGTAGTTCAAAGCAGTCAGTATTTACCTTCTCAGCAGTAAAATTTAAGACAGTTCCAGGAATTAAATAATCTGCTTTCTTCATTGAACAATTAGATGATTCTTTGCAAATAGTTAATTCTACTTTAGAATCAATAATCTTTTCACACTTGACATACATTGATTGGCCTATGTCTAAAAATAAAATATTTTGAAACTGCTTCCTGTTACATGTTATTAGATATTATTTACCTAAATTGTTATCATTAACTTTTGAAAGTGGCAATTTGGCTTTTTTGGATAATCCAATATCTACAATATAAGCCTTATCTGTCTTTTTAGATATCTTCCCCCAAACTATTGCTCCATCTGTTAAGTTAACAAATTCATTGATTTCTTTGGGATTAGTTGTCACTTCAATTCCATTCATATTTTTTATTACTCGTACTGGAATATACTCTCCTACTTTAAAAACTTGTCCCTGTAAAAAATTAGTTTTAAGGAAATATTATTAAAACATTAAGGTATCTTACATTTTCATAAGCAAGCTTAGCCTTGAATGCATCAAGTATGCTAATTGTACAATAAGTTTCTGTAATTTCAATCACACATCCAAGTACAAGTAATCCATTTTTAATCATCTAAAATAAAGCAAATAAATTTATTTGTTGCCATGTGCCATTTTGATGGTATAACCAGTTACCTTAGAGTTTAACTCACATGCTTTAAAAAAATTGCCAGTGAATTGTCTTTCATTGGTCATTTTAACATTAACAGCAGGTTTCTTTAAAACTTTCTTCTTTGTTTTCTCATTAGTTTGGTTACTTTTAATAGTATCACTTTTCAGAGGTTTTTGAACAGCCTTTACATTATTGCTATTTTTTGTTTTCTCATTACTTTTCAGTGGCTTTACTTCTTCCTTTAAATTGTCATTATTGCTTGTTCCTTCATATCTTACAAAATATCCACTAGCACCTCTATTACATGTATTGTTGATAGACTGCAAAACAAAGATTATTCACTACTAAAATCATTATTTGAGCTTTACATACATTGAGAATATTATTCTCCTGCTGTTTTGCATTTTGAGATTGAACTTTCTTTGACTTCTTAACTTTGCTACCTGAAATCTAAATAAATATTTAAAGTAATTGGTTTTATCCACTTATATTTATACACTTACAATATTCTTCTTCCGTTCTTTGACTTTGGAATCATGTAGTTTTTGATCAGCTTTCAACATCTTCATTTTTAATAACTTTATTGTTTGTATAAAATCAACTTAAATATTACTTAACCTCATTCAAGCACATGTAAAATTGTTCAAAAGGTATCACTGTATTTACCAATTGGTTTACGTGAAGAGTTCAGAATGCCAACATTAAAAATTTAAAATATTTGAAATTAAAATTACATTTACTAAAAATTATACTTGTTAGAAATTGTATTTGTGATCTAATATTTTAATAATTTTGATTTTTTATTAATATTAAAGCAATTTGATGTAATATCAGGCAATTAAGTTGTTTATTTATTAACTAACCTTAAAATACATTCATTGGTAGAAAAATTACTACATAAATAGGATTAAAATAGTTTAAAATGTTTAGAAGTGTTTTTGCTAGAAGTTTTAAGAGTGGTGTGTTATTAAATGTATATAAAAGGCAATATGCATTTGTCAGAGAAAGAAGAAATCCTGAAAGCATAATAAGCACTTTAACCTCTACAAAAATAACAACATCAGAAGATTGGGAAGTAGTAAAAAATAAAATTTTCAATGATTTTAATACTATTAAACCATCAAATATTGATGCAGTGGTGCTTACAAATTGTATTAATTATAAACACTATGACTTAGCTGAGAATTATTTAGAATACCTGAAGAAGTCAGGTGTTGAATATAATTTAGCTACAATTGGTAAAATATTCAAACTTAATTTTTGTACACAGAATGAATCTAAGGGTAAGGATAGTAAAAGAAACACACATGAAACACTATATGCTATGTTAGTTTAAAAACTAATTAGTTTGAATAAATATAATAAATGTTATATTGTAGGTATGAACAAGTGAAAGGAAAATATGGAACTCTAGATTCAATAACAAATGAACATGTTATCATGGGCCTCTCTGTAACTGATAAATGGGAAATCTGCAAAGATATTCTAAATGAAATCAAATTAACATGTGTTCCAAATTCAATAGCTTACAGCTGCACAGTTAAAGCTGCTTTTCAAAATGGTCAATTTGATTATGCTTGGAATTTGTTGAATGAAATGCTTGGTATGTAAATTAATTCATAACTGTATGATGTAAATTAAACTATTGTTACAGTTTCTTAAATTATCTAATTATTTTGTTGCAGAGAAAAACAGGAAACCAAACAATATGTGTTACATAGCATACATTGATAAATGTATAGAAGATAAAAGCATAAGCTTAGAAAAATTATTTGAGTTTCTTGGAGATAATGATTTGATATGTGACTGGGAATTGATTCAAAATTTACGGAAATATTTCCAGGAAACTAAATTTGTGAAAATCACTCAAAAGTATGTT
The DNA here is from genome assembly GCF_001412225.1 of Nicrophorus vespilloides. Lineage (NCBI taxonomy): Eukaryota > Metazoa > Arthropoda > Insecta > Coleoptera > Silphidae > Nicrophorus > Nicrophorus vespilloides. The sequence continues at coordinate 359,090 of NW_017100087.1, read as the reverse complement.
TATGTAATTTTCATCGATTAGTTTTAACGCAATAATTTTTAGAGGTTTATGCACTGGATGCAAGAAAGTGATACCACGGATCGATTTGTCCGACGAGGAATTTGATGTTCTTAAATCGAAGATATTCGAAAGAGTTATTGTTGGAAAAGACGTTTTTAGAAATACTTCACCATCCGAGCTGCAACTTTTCCAAAAAATGATGAACAAAAACATTAATTACGATGTGGTAATCGACGGTTTAAATGTTGCTTACTCTGCGGGCACGAAAACCTCAGCGTTCGTAAATGCCCATTTGGTAATTGATAATGCAAACATTTTATATTCACTGTTTTGATTAATCCTAATTGAAGCTTTCATCGGTAGTTCGTTATTACATCGAACAGAATAAAAAAGTCTTGGTACTAGGTAGAACCCACATGGAAAGATGGCCTAAGAAGTATTTTGACTTTATACGTGCCAATGCCGAGATATTTCTGACGCAAAACATTTCCAAAGATGATCCGTATTTGCTTTACTGTGCCTTGCACGCCGGATCGAACGCAATCATTGTTAGTAGGGATCTGATGAGAAGCCACGTATATTTGCTTAAAGAAAATCATCATAAACGGCTGTTCACAAGGTGGTTAACTCAATCGCAGCATCAGCTCGTCAAAGTTTTGGATAACGGCGACGTTATAATAAAGGTACATAATGAACGTAATTTGCACTTCAAAAGCTATAGTAATTCGTTGTTTTAGAAACCGTTACCTTATGTCGAAACAACCCAGAAAGTTGATGGTTACTGGCACCTGCCTTATTACACTGTGGAGAATCAGGAATCGGTCAATTGGATGTGTTTAAAATTGAAATAAAATGCAATCGTTTTTTTTTATATACACACATTTATTTAATAATTCAATACACAAAATAAAATAATCCCAGTCAAATTCCCAACTATAATAAAAGTATATAAAAAATTAAATTACAAAAAAAAATTATCATTAGAAATCTATCACAGAAATTTGACTTAAATACTCATCTTAAAGTTTTTACACTCCTATAAATTAATTCAATTAATTATAAAGGAAGATTTATTGAATATATTACTATTTCTACTATTATAACGTCAAGACTAGTTAAAACTACTTATATTTGGAATACTCACATCATTGTTTTTTTTAATTAATTTAATAAAACGGGATTAAACTGGCTCATGTTATATATATATTAGATGGTAACTCTTAAGCTATAACTAGAGGCTCATCGTCGGAGAAGCCACGAATTTGTGGACTATCGTCCTCATCTAAACCATTATCATCAAAAGTGGCGTTTTCAGATCTAGTATCATAGTGGGAATTTGCGAATCTAGTAAAGCTATTCTGCAATCTCTTATATTTAATGACATAGAAAGAAAGAGCGGCTCCTAAAACCCAGAGTAATAATACCACTGGCACGACGAATGACACTACACTGCCGCCGGACACACTAGATGCCGATACTATTTTATTAATAGAGCTGGCTGATTCGGAAATGTTGGATTTATAACCATCTTCAGTTCTAAGTAGTACAGCGAATGTGTACATCAAAGCGGTGGCATTATTAAAGACGAAAGGCGGTTTATCAGCTTTGTAATGGTCGGCTTTCGCCTCGTTCATTTCATTTCCTTCACATACCAACACTTCATAACCATAAGGAGTGTTTAGATCTTTGTGTAATAGTCGTTCCTGCCAAAATACTATGTAGCTTCCATTCGCTTCTGGGATCACATTGATCTCATATGGTGGTAAAATTGGCGGAGCCCTGTAATATATGGGTGCAGAGTATTTCGCACCCTTAACTGAGGTAGCAACTTTAATTTCGTAAACTCCGCCATATGTAACATCGAACATGCGGCTTTGCTCTTGCCAATCTGTTTCAGCAAAAGTTACAATGGTGGATTTGCCTCTGGTTAATTCAGTTATATTCATTTTATACCCGATTGGGTGATTCATTGCAGGACAAGATGGTGACCATTGCACCAACATCTTCAATGGACTGTCTTCAGAAAGCTGATGTACACTTACCTTTTTAGGCGGAGCACGTTTGTTAAGGAATGTAGTAACGGACATGGTTTCGCTGGAGACAGGACCGATGCCCATTGGCGAAATAACACCTACCGCAAATATATATTTTTCGCAAGCTTCCAAGTTTGTTATCGTTGCAGTTAATTCGGTTGTATTGTAGCGATGATTTTCCAAAGTTTCTTCTTCCGTTAGACCATAGTATACTCCGTAAAGCCAATTTATTTTCCTAGAGTCTTTCGGTCTGTCCCACCTCAATTTAACGGATGTGCCGACATCTTTAAGGACTGTAACCTCCAGAAGATGTGGTGCTACCAACGGGGATCCGTCGGTTCTGGATGTGATAGTACGTTCCGGTCCCCTGTACAATTTCCTGAATGCACTTACTTTAAACCTGAACATTGTGCCAGGAGGAAGTCCGCCTATTGTTATGTTATTTGTAGTTGTTGTATAAGCTGGCATAGCTGGATAAGGAAATCCAACTACTTCTACTTCAACATTGAAACCTTCTACAGCAGTATCATTGTAGATCCATGCGAGACTTACAGAATTATCAGTCTTTGATACAGTTTGCAATAATCTTACATATTCCATATCTGACTCGCCGAAGAGCAATGTTTTAATGTCGGAACGTTCACTTTCTCTCATCCTGTTATAGGCGATCACCTAAACAAAAATAAACAATTATCAAATATATTAAATAATAGAATAAAAACCGTAACTTACGTAGAATGAATATTTAATTTGTGGTTGGAAATCTGCAGTGAGAAGATGCGTTGTACTGTTATCGCTAAGACGCATTGAAATAAACGGAGGTGACCAACAAATTTCGTATTTTTGAATCAATCCATTCGGAGTTAGCGGTTTATTCCATGTTATTAAGACGTCTAAACCATTTTGTTTAACGGTTACATTCCACGGAGGACTTGGAATGCCTTCTCCAGTGACTGCTATAAAGTATTTTGCTGGAGGAAAGACCGTTTCCGTGTTTAACAATCTCACATACACGGTCATGTTATACTTGGTAAATGGTTTCAGATTATCAAAACGGTATTCCGAATGATTAGTCCAAGTTTGGTTTGTCCATATTATGTTTCCATGATTATCAACAGAACTTATTGACGGTAAAAATTCCAATTGTACTTTATCAGGTATCATAATCCACCAATACAGAAGTAAAGTGGTTGCGTTTATACCACGCTCATCGACTCCCATCTGCAGTACTTGATATACCCTCGACAATTTGGAGCAATCTTTCTTCTCATCGAAACCGTCCTCGCAGTCGTTCTTACCATCACATATTGATGCCAATGGGAAACAGCGATTTATGTCGCATGGGAAATAACCGATCGAACAGCTGGGTGTAGCTGGTCCACTAGGTGAATTATCCCAAGGCGAACAATATTCTTCATCAGATCCATCGGGACAGTCAGATATACCATTACAAACGGAGGACAACTAATTAAATATAAAAGTTAATAATTACTACGATTTAGCAAGTATTTACTTACTGGAATACAATTTCCGTCGATTTTGCATTTGAAATGTTTAGATCTGTCGCATGGGACGGACTGCTCGCAATGTGCTTCATCCTCACCATCCAAACAATCCGGGGAATCATCACAAACCCACGATAGTGCAATGCACGCACCGGAAGCGCATTGGAATTTATTATTGTCGCAATTAGAAACTTCCTTATCTTTTATGTCCGGTATTTCAATGGGGGGTGGTTGTTTTGTCGTTGCGCCGCATCCTTGCTCATCACTTTCATCGTCGCAGTCATTAGCTCCATCACATTTCCACCATATTGGTATACATTTATTATTGGCACATGTGAACATCCAATCCTGACATTTTCCATTCGCCTGTTTCTAAAAATATAAATATTTAAAAAAAATATTGCACTACTAATTAGAATAATGTTTTACTGGCAAAAAATAGTCTTTAACGTCAATTGGAGGTGTTGATGGGGATGAAGTGCAGTTCTTTTCGTCAGCTCCATTAGCACAATCATTTTCGCCATCACAAACCCACGAAGAATAAATACAAATATTTTCACCGCACGAGAATTGGAAATTCATACAAGTGTTGTTTTTGCAATTGAGCTCATCTGAATTATCTTTACAATCATTTTCTCCGTCGCAAAGCCAAGTATTAGGGATGCAATTAATTCCACCAGTTGTGCAACGGAATTCGTCAGCTATAAGAAAACATATGATATAATGCAGCTGATTAATGGGTGTACATTATAAAAACCTTTGCATGTAGTTGGTTCTGGGCCAGCGCAATCCCGTTCATCGGTATCATCACCACAGTCATTTTCGCCGTCGCACTTCCACCTGTCTGATATACATTTACCATTCCCGCAGGCAAATTGATCCTGTGTACAATTATCTTTTGGACAATTCCGTTCATCGGAGCCATCTACACAGTCCTTCTCATAATCGCAACTAAAAATAGAAATAATGATAATACTGCATACATAACGATCAACACTGAAAATATATTACCGCCAATAATGAGGTAAACATTTCCCATCGTTGCAGAGAAAATAATTTGATGGACATGTCTGTGTTCCACATTGCAATTCATCGGAGTTATCACCACAATCATCTTCCCGATCGCAACGCCATAATTTCGGTATGCACACACCATTGCCGCATTCAAAATGATCAGTTGAACAGGTACCGGTAATTTTTGGGCATGTCATATTCATGAACGGTGGAGCGCCTCCAGGACACAAACATTTACCATTCTTGTAATCCATACCATCCGGACATAAGCAGACATAATGCGGTTCATTGGGTGCTCCGACGCAAATAAACTCACATGGCGAATTTTCTTTATTCGCGCATGGATTTTTGCCAATTTGCACCCCATGGGCACTCACTGTTAAATCCATCAATCCATGGACATTGCCGACCAACGTACCTACTTTTCCACCATGATTTTTGTCGGTTACGAAAATTGAATTCTTTTTCCAATCATCCCAGTACAGGTCATCTTTAAACACAGCTACGGCAAACGGATGCGATACGAACTCACTTGGAATTGGAACTTTCTTAAACTTTCCGCCGATGTAATCTGAACTTGCAATATAATCCTCTCTAGCATCAACCCAATATACTCTTTCGGCAATGTAATCGATGGTGATACCGTTTGGCCAAACGACAATAGGTTTTTCGGCAATTTTCAGAATATTAGTACCATCCAAGTTCGCTCTGTTCACAGACGGTTTCTCGTTGGCCCAGTCTGTCCAAAACATGTATCCAGCAGCTGGATGCAACGCAATGCCGCGTGGCTTTGTCAAATCTTTTCCGCTCAATATCGTTCTTCGCATACGACCAGCATAATGTATGTCTGTGCGAATTAGTTCAATTTTCGCTCGAAGACCATCCACAAAATATAAATTTTTAGAAACCCAATCCAAAGCCATTCCTTCCACCGAAACCAAATCGCTGGATACTAAAACTTCCTGTTGAGATGTACCATTTAAATGTACTCTGCTTATTGTATCGGATACTATGTCAGCCCAATATAGATGATTTGTCATTAAATCATAATCAATAGCGATTACATTGTTCAAATTTTGTAATTCCAGTTCTACACTGGTATTTGTTCCCAGATTCATTCGAACAATGCGATCTCTTTGTGCGTAAGTCAATATATTCGGCACACTCTGCACAGGACACATAATGACATCCGGTAAATATTGGTTTTCGAAACCCTTAACGCATTTATCACCTGCGATTTTCCTATATCCCTTTGTACGGTTATAGCTTTGACCTGGGGGACAATGCTCCGGAATATCGTACATATTATCAACACTTTTATTACGCACACATGGACCTCCGTTACCTAATTTCATAAACCCGTAATCACTGAAAGGAAAAATATTATTATTTATATTATAAGTAAATAAATTTAATTATATACCATTCATAATCGCGACTATCGCACTCGCAAGGTTCCATAGTGATTGGTCTATCAAAATTTAAACCATTGTAACAATTTGCATGCGGAATACGACGTTTATAAGTCAATTGTTGACCAAGAACACATGGAACATATCTACGATTTTCATCACTTTGACTAGGAGACCACAGCTTATAATCGTCCTAAAATTGTATGAACATTATATAGAAAATTGCAACAGATTTTAACAATTTTTCTCTTACAGCATTGCAATTATATTTGAATACATTTTTCAAATCCATTTTTACAATGATCCACTGATGTTGTTGAGGGAGCGAACCAAACATGGTGAATACAGTAGTATTTTCACCGGGTTCGGTCATTAATCCATATAATCTAATTTCTTCATTATTAAATGGAGTTTCCATCCAATTCTCTCCCTCGTCTGTAGAATATAAAATGTGTCTGGTTTCTCCTCGCATTTTCAAATATTTAACTGCAGTTAACAAACCGCCGTGATCGCCCATGTTAAAGAAATACAGATCACGTAAGGTTTGTCGCCAAGTTATTCCAGCATCGGTACTTATGTAAACAGCAAAATGACCCTTCAACGATTTTCCTATTACTCCTGTAGCTACAATAATTCCAGGTGCTGATTTGCTACTTAAAATGCTAATTGATCTAGTATCCGGATACAAATAGCTGAACCGCTGGCTTAGATGCAAAGAGCAATTATTTGCCAATGAACAAGATATTAGTTGTCCTTGAACATCACGTTGAGGTGGTAGAATTGGCCTCCAAGTTGCGCCGTGATCAAATGTTATACGTGAAACTAAGTGCTGAGGATTCAAATTGACGGAACCGCTTTGTACTTTGTGCGCAACTTGAGAGGCAATGTAAATACCCTCGAGACCTTCAACCTTATATAAATCAGCAAATGCATCTTCATCGGTATGGCTATTCAAATGAAGAAGATTAAAATAAGTTAACATCAAAATAAGTACGTGTACTTACTGTAACCAAGAATCTCTCCAAGTAGTATTTGGGAAATAGCATAAAATACCCTCTAGAGATAGAGTGAAACGTATTTTATCACCATGTTCCTCTAGATTTTCGGAAACATACAAATGAGATAATGTATTTGTGTGACTCACAGCAATAAGAGCTCTGTTTCCGGAAACATCGGCCACGTGAAATTCTCTCAGCGTTAGCTCAGTATCAAAATAGCATTGCACCATTTTTCCTAATTTGTAAGATACGAACAAATCGAATGAATCTTTAGTGTTTTTTTTTGTGTAGAATATGTAATCGCCTTTCACATAAACGTCTTGAATTTCAGATGCATACAATTTTAAATTTGAATCTTTGTGGAAAGATGTTGAGTGAAACACAGCCGTTGTATCGGATGGTTGTTTTCTTTGAACAACTAAGTGCTGCTGCGATTTTTTATCTTGTATCAAAAAGAAGGACTTTACATATACTGTGAGAAGACGGAAAGTTTCTCCAAAATTGTCAGTAATCATAAGCTGAAATACAAAAGTAATTTAGTAAGAAAGAAAATAAAAAGTAAATATATACCTTATCATTTCCAGCCTCTTTGTCCCATACCAAAAATACTTGTGACAAATATTCATGGAACACAACGTCGCTAGGTGTGAAATTTAAATGTATTCTCGTTATGTTCCTACCATAATTCGAAGTCACAAATAGATATTTATTCGTCAAGTCCGTAAAAACAAACTGAAAATAAAATTTATTTTTATATTCATAACAAATACACAACAACTAATAATCTTACATGTGTATTATACTTCGGATGATTGTAGAACTTTTCGACTGTGGAGATATTTCCGTCGGGTAGAATGAATTGATCTGTTTTATTGATATAATTTTCGCCATAATCATACGAAATATAAACGGCAGAAGGATTCACTACGCTGTTGGCAGACTTTGTGGATGGATCACGGGACAAACAAATGATAACATTGCTTCCTTCTCCAACCCAATGGACCATTAAATGTTTGTGACTATCATTTAGATAGTTGAACTGGAATCAATGAAATATATTGATTATTGTTTAATACAAAGTTTATTGTTCAATTAAATATTGATATAGATGGCGTGCTATGCACTGTTGATGTGTTACGGCCATTCTAATTGACAAGAGTTGTCAATTTGTAATGTCTCCTAGTACAAAATCAATAAAATCAAATCGAACGGAAACCGTTTGGTTGATTTTGCCACCAGACGGTGGATGGGGTTGGGCTGTGGTATTGGGAGCCTTTTTCTCATATTTTGTATCGGACGGATTACTTTATAGTTATGGAATATTTTTAAAAGATATATCGAGGACTCTAAAATGTTCAGAGAGCAAAGTGTCTTTGGCTGGAGCAGTGAATACATGCATGTTCTGTTTTTCAGGTACAAATTTATTGATCCATGCATTAATTATTTAATATTCAACATCGCACATTGTAGGTCCCTTTTCTGCGGCGCTGGTAAACAAATACGGTTATAGATTCGTTTCTATATCAGGAAGCATTATAGCATCCATTTCATGTCTACTAACATCATTTAGTATAAACATTAACATGGTGATTGCAATTCATGGAGTTTTGGGAGGAATCGGATTTGGTATGATTTATATAACAGCCATTATCGTAGTGGGATTCTATTTCGAGAAATGGAGAGCTCTTGCCACGGGAATTGCAGTTTGTGGTGCCGGTATAGGAGGAATGGTCTTACCGCCTGTTATCACTATACTTTTAAATAAAGTTGGCTGGAGATATGCATTTTGTGTACTGAGTGCAATGACTTTAACAATAACACTATTTGCTCTGCTATTCAAACCAATACGACCTACCCGTATAGTCGTAATGCGTGAATCAACTCCACAAACTCAAAGAAACAATAATAGTTTTTTCTCCAAATACAGTAACAGTGGATATGGAAAATTAGTGGACGATAAAATATCGTTAGTCACAGTTTTGGAACCTAGCAAGTTTAATAAAAAGTCCTCCACCGAAATAGTTGTAACAAACTACCCACAAAGTAGTCCCAATACCAGCTACAAAGCTGTAACATCTATTTTCGATGATGAAGAAAATGAGCCTAAAAGGGAAGTCATCGAAATAGAAGAAGGGGACAATAGAAGATGTCGCTGCTGTCCGAAAAATTGCTGCAAGCTGAAGAGGTTTCGTTACAATGATAGACCCATTTATAGGGATGATATATTCTTTACTGGATCGGTTAAAACTTTACCCGAATATAAACTGTCCCAAATGACAAGAATGCCACCTGATTCAGTAAGTTGGCTAAATTATTATTCCTCCCAAAACAATCAATTATTTTAGAGTACTATAAACATTAAGTACTTATTTCAGCGAATCAACTTTGAGTATCAGCTATCAGTTACGCGCACCTCAACGCACGAAGAGCAACAAGAAAAGAAATTCAAGTGTTGTCCAATAGCTGTAAAAAGAACAATCGCTACCATGCTAGATTTCAGGCTTCTGAAATCGGTCAACTTTATATTACTGGTGTTCAACGGAGCATTTATCTCTCTCGGTTTTTACACTCCTTACATATTCGTTAAAGATTCTGCCATAGAGCATGGAAGCGACAAAGAAACTGCATTTTGGTTAATTTCTACAATGGGATTTACCAATACACTGGGTCGAATAAGTTGCGGCATTTTATGCTCAATACCTAATGTCAAAGCCATAGTACTTGCATACGTGCTGCTTTTTATAGGCGGAATCTCTACAATACTTTCGACAATCAGTTACGAGCATTGGGCGTTATACCTCTACTGCGCAGTGTACGGATTTACCTTGTGTAAATGCAAGAAAAGATTGCTAATATTGATTTATTAATATTGCGCTTGCAGCTTCCATGTCGGCTCTCCGGACTCTCATCATAGTCGACATGCTAGGATTAGATAAATTGACTAATGCTATAGGAATGATTATGATGTTCCAGGGATTCGGTACGTTCACAGGAATCACCCTTTCTGGTTTTCTGCGAGATGTGACAGGAGATTACAAATATTCATTCTATTTCGGTGGCACGTGTATAAGTATTGCCGCAACGTTCCTTTTCGCCATACACATGAAAAACATTAAGCAGCCACCATTGTCATAATTAACAGTAGTCAAATATATAATTAAGATACAAAAATAAATAGTAGGAACAGACTTTCATTGTTATATTTTGTTTCTATGCTACAAATATTTTATTTTTCCCTAAATATACAAAAACAAATAGAATATTTGTTATTATCAGAACACCTATTATGAGCTATACAATTCGAGGTCACTGTGTATCACTATGTGCAATTGAGATTCATAATTTAACTTTATAAACTCATTGTTTAAAGTACGAATACATTATAAATATATATATTTTTTAAATTTCTTCGAAAATAATTTAAAACATTGCTGAATTTCAATATTCATATATTTACAATAAGCAACAGAAATTACTCATGATACGACAATTGTGTATAGACGAGTGATGTTTAATTTAAGGCAGTCATATAACAAAAAATTGAAATTACACTGATTAATACAATTGAAACACTTGCAGTTATTCTATTTTCTTTTATCATTAATAATCTCTAATTATAAGAAAGACTGATTTATTTATTACAATATTCAATAAAAAAAAATATAATTATAAAAATGGCTTGGCATTAGTACGTTTTCAAGTTCAAGATATGATCTCACAATATGCAACATGTGACCATAACACAACTCAAGTCGTATATGATTCATGAACTCACTTTGAACTCAAGCTCATATGATTTAGTTCCTCAAAAGAGAATGTAATTTTATATCTATTCATTTCCTTCGATAAAGCGAGATATTCAATGGGAATACCAACCATGCGGTTTAAATTTTATAATTTTATTATATAAATATCTCGGTGCTAGCAAGATTCAAGGTAATTCATTTCGATTGAGAACTTCGAAATCCGTTACAACATTCATTATTAAAATATTAACAATTCGATAAAAGCTCACAATAATAGTAGGTTGTCAACTTTTATTAATTATGGAGCAGTAAACGTTTCTTTATTTTGATTTTTTTAATCTTTGTTTATAAATATACCTAATTGTTTTATCTGTATAATACAGATAAATAAACGCACGAATTAACAGGAAATATAAATTATGCAAACCCGGCAACAGATAATAAATATAAAATTGCGCAACTATTCATAAGCTTTCTAAGAAATTTTAATTATAATTTTTTTTTAGTAATATCGTGATTCGTTTACCTCGAAATACATAATATGTGAATAACTGAGTATCAGAATGCTTCATATTACTAAAAATTGAATATCAATTATCAATTTGATTATAAATTCATTTCCTATTAGACACTGATATAGTCATATTTCTTTTATCTAACTTATTGTTATATTAACAAAAAAAATTGAAAATTTAATTTCAGTTTTTGTCATCAAAATTATTTTATTGTTTATTATGACAGATGGCTCAAAAAAAATGTTCAAAATTAACAAACAAAAACAATTAACAAATATATTTAATGCTTATTGATGAATAATCTAGAACTAAGTAATGCATTTGCAGTAATTGCTGTGATACGCACATATCACCCAAATTATTGATCTTTTGTTTTGACAATTAATTTCAATACTCATTGCGACGTATAAGGAAAATGCGTTTCGAAGACCGAAAAATGCACAAACAAAAAGTCATGTCATTTGGTTGCGCTGAAAGAGATGATTCACTTTAGTCTAAACAAGCTAAATTTAAACATCTTGCTGTAAAATAACAAATTGTTTGAAATGTGTCTACGAAAATAAAAAAACACAACAAATACTATGGACTGCGTAGTTAACGATCCATTTATGATAACGGAACGGTGACCTAGAAAAACGAATGTTTCTCATGGATATACAAAATTATAACAAACAAAAAATATAGCGGAAATTTTCTATTTCGCCAAAATAATCAGCGCGCGCAAAACCGCTTCCTTTGTTCCTCAAAGCCATATCAAATTCTGCCAGTAATTTTTTCTCTCCAAAAAAAATTAGGTAATTCATATTTTGTTGCTTTTTTTAGAGTGCTGTGTCTGATGTAAGTGGCATCTAGAGTAATTGCTTTTTGTTTAAGCTATTTTACCTTTGTGTAGATGTTGCTATTATCAGGCATAGAGTTATCTTTATGGGGAGCTTCGGCATTTCGTTTTACCACTTTGGGTGCAACGAAGCCGGCTTCATCCGCGTCCAAGAAGACCGTCCGACCCTGCGGAGGATCTTTGTACCCATGTAAAGTCTTAATTGCAGCATCGGCGACCGAAAAGTAAACGAATATCGAACAAAACAAAACTAAAATTAGGAACACTTGTTTGACCATATTCACGGCACGAAAGACAGCTGACGACTGATGACGGATCGTCGCATTCGGCAAACCTATTGCACTGTCAAGAGTGCATCCACCAATGACGCGCGCCCACTCTTGCCGCCGGAATTCAAAACTTAATGTAATATTTTCTTTGAATATCGATATTTCCATATAATAATAACATGAAAGGTGACTCACGCTCACGCGATATTGATAACAGAACGAAGAAGTTGTTATTGTGAATGCATTATATTGTATTCAAATATTGTAAGTATTTATTTATAACCGTCGCGATAAGATAAACCAACTACATAATTGCACGAATATTCTGAGGCTCTGCTTTTATTATTTCCTCAATTTAAATTCATGCTTAACAAGTGATACAATTATCCAATAGAGAAGATTAAGGGCATTAAGGGTACAACCATGACAGCACAACGAGAATTCTTCGTCGCTTTATTCATTGTTCAACAACCAATTCCATTACTTACTCTATTATATTGAAAATAAGCAGCGGTATCTCTCCCAAATGATTGTTTATTATTGTCCTTTTGTCGCAAATATACTTAAATTAAAAATGCTTATCTTTACAAATAATATTTATTGTTTTCAAAAAATAATCGTGCCATAAGCACAAACCGTAACATTTCAAAATATATTCCAATTTGATTTTTAAGTGGCACAGACCAACTATAATTAATTTCATAAACAGCGATTTAAGATACTCAATCATAATTACATTATATTGACGTCAAAGGATATAGTACGCTACTACATAGGAAAAAGACATGTACACTCAAGTATGATTTATAATATTGTAAATCATGAAATAAAATTGTTTGCATTATTCATTACCACATAAACCACATATGACTATTAAAAATTAACTTTCATATTTTCAGCTTATGAACATGGAAAAATTATGGATACAATGATACATTTTATGAATGCAACGTGGTATTATTTGCCCCATGAAGAATCTACAACAAATACTTTTGTCTTTGGAAGTTGTGGTGTATACATATAATCTTAATATAATAATAATATTTACTATAACAGTCATATATCAACAAATAGAAAATTAAATCAAATTTTATATGACAATAAAATTTTGAAACATATATTCTTCCTAATTAAAGAATTTATTGGCAAACACATAATTCTATGGTCACCTGTGTTACGAAAATCTGATACAAAAGATCGTTGGTTCAATTCTCAAAAAACAACAAAAAATTGTGGAGACCGATAAACTCGAAAGGGGTAGAAATAGAGCCAATAAATTGATATTCATCTTTTTTATAAATTAAAAAAAAACACATAATTATAAGAATAATAAAATGTTTATTGCAAGTGTTATATTTACTTAAAAACATATTAATCTAAATTATGCTCATCAAAATATAATTCTGAATTAGTTCATAAAAATTCATTAAATTATATTATAGTATATGCAACCAAAATTGCATAACTTTGCCTGGATGGCAACGTTTTTTCCATAATAAAATGTCAAAAATAAACGTATTTCTCAGTTTCTCAGTGAATTAACCTATAATTTTGATTTGTGATTACTTTGTAATTTAATAAAATATGAGCAAAAGTAAAGAAGATTCTACGATGGAAATTCTGCAAGATGAAGGATGGTAACTAAATATTTATATAGTAAAATCTGCAACATGAGATTATTATCTTTTCCTTTTAAGGCAAATAACTGCAGAAGGATTGGTATGTGTCAGTGAGAATGTAAAATCTACGAAGGATATCATACAGAATGCAATAAACGTAAGTTATCTCAACTAACAAATTGTAAGCAAAACCTTATTTTTTTTAAATGTTTCAGACGGACTTGAAAGATATTGGCAAATCAGTCCTCTCACCACTTCTAGGGCAAAAGCAAATTCCTAAGGTAATTGTGAAAATTTTGTAAATATTTCTTCATTGTTTTTATTTTAGCTGGTTGTTCAAATTCAAAAACTCAGGAATGTTTCTGCTCCAAAAGCAAATGAAGATTCTCAGGCTGCGCCTAGAATGCTTAAACTGATTTTGACTGATGGCCATAGCCACTGTCAGGCAATTGAAACTGAGCAAATATCTCAATTAAGTTTAAACAAAACAGCACCAGGAACCAAGCTTTTATTGAAAAATGCTAAAATTAGTTCTGGGTATATTTTATTAACACCCCAGAATTGTTCAGTGTTAGGTGGAAGAGTAGAAGCATTATATGAAAAATGGGAAGTAAACAAAAATATTTCAAATCATAATCGTGGAAATACTGGTGGTGATGGTGAAGGACCTCCACCATGGGTTAATTTTGGCAAGAAACTTATGGTCTCAAATGATAAAAACTTCAAATCATTGGTTAATGATAAGGATGGTCCCAAAAATGAATCAAGTGAATTTGAATCCCAGAGGCAAGATGCAATTGCTGAAGCCACAAGTGGTGCTGTGAAGAAGGTATTTGGTGGTGGTACCAAACCCATAAAAGTTATTAGAAATTTACAAGAGAATAGTCAAAGAGATCGGAAGGTTGGCGGAAGGCGTGGCAGAAAAGAACTACTTGAAGATGAGAAGCAAATGCAGAAACCATCAGAGAATGTTTCTCTATTCGACTTTTTGGAAAATAAATTGTCCATTGACACTAATGATTATAATACATATGATAACAGAAAAAAACCTGAATTAACTAATAACGCTAATGTATATAACTATGAGGCTAAAAATGGGTTTGAAAATAAAAATGCTTACTACGATAATAAAAGTAGCATTGGATTTAAAAAGAATTATGACCCTCGAGGAGTTTATAATAAAAACAAATATGATAATAGAGGAGGAGCACCGGTTAAAAATAATTTCGGTAATGCTATTAAAAGTAACTCTGATATGAGAAACGGTTATGGGAATAAAAATAGCAATGATGTGAAAGGAGTTTACGGGAATAAATTTGATAACAAGAACACTTATAAGAATAGGAATGCCGATTTAAAGATTAATAATGAAAACAAACCAGTTATTTCTAATATGCCAGAAGATACTAAGATTGAGCATGACGTTGTTAAATCAAATACAAATATGACTAAATTGACTCAGAATATGGCAAAGATGAATGTCGACGTGAACGGAACATTTGCTGCAAAAGCTTTCCGCCAACACTTGAACCTGGGACGTAACAATCCACCAGAATCAAATAAATGGCAATTTAAAATTGGGGATCAATGTATGGCTAAATATTGGGAGGACAACAAATACTATAATGCAACTGTAACAGGACTCACCCAGAAAACATGTGTTGTTCAGTTTAATGATTATGGAAATATGGAAGAAGTGTTACATGCAGATTGTATACCAATAACAGATGTAGAGCAGGATCAAACGCATCTCAACCAGAATAAACATAAATATTCAAGGAGGGAATTCTCAGGTTCATATAAAAATAAATTCTAGCAATTATGCGATTTATATTGTTTTCTACTAGGTTCATATGAGAATCGTTTAAATCTCACCCACAAATAATAAACAAATATTGTTCAAAATAATTTATTAAAAAAATTTAACAAATAACAACTATAATTAAATTATTATCTAATGTAATATCTAAAAAAAATGTATAAAAATAATATTGACACTTTTTGTTTTATCTCCTTTTTTTTAATATATAATTTTCTCATCCTAATATTGTTTCTTTTTAATTTATGAAAAAACAAATAGATAAAAATAAACAAAATCTATTATAAATTTAGAACTTTATAATAACAAATATATACATTACGTACAATGATTGAAGTTGCAATCTTTATCTCTGCACACACCAAATAGTTCGTATGGACAAAGGAACTCCAAGGGATTGGCATTTGGTTGTTTGATTTCCCTTAAAAACAAAAATAATTACTGATATCAAGTATACTTTAATAATACTTCTATCAAATATACCTATGATCCAATGGTGATACATATTTAGACACCTCATTTGTTGTATCAATTGCATTTTTATCAACTGGAGGTGTTACCTCTACAGGTACATTTTTTGCTTCAGTATTTTCAACTAAAGGTGCTTTGAGCTCAATTTTGTTCACATTTGTGCTAAAAGTTATCTTTAAAAATTCCACAACAAGAGACATTTTTTCTATTACATTTGCTTACCGTTTATCTATATTTTCTTTAGCTTTCAACAATTTCTGAACCATATTGGAATACATTTTATGGTCAGATGCTAATTTCAGCTTAGCTTCATTCAATTCCTTGAGTAGCCTCTTAGTCTTTTCATCTTGCTGCTTCCGAACAAGATTTGCTTGATCTACCAATTTCTTCAGTGGAGCCAATTCCTTATACTTACCTTTCATTTGAAACCTGCATTTTGCAAACAAAAACGTAGAAGAAAGAAAAAGAGGAGAGAAACGAAACAAAAAAGTAAATCTTGTTGTAAATTCTTAAATACCTTCCATCTTTCTGTACTTGTAAATCCAGCAGTGATTTTTTCTTCGATGTTGCATCTTTGTTGTTATGGACACCATTTAAAAGTTTCTTAACTTGAAGATTTTTTGCCTGAAGTAATTTTTCTTGGAGTAACTGATATTCTTTTTGCTGTGCTTTGGAAAGTAACTTAACTACTGATTTATCCAGAAGAGCTTCTTCTTTTGCTTCTTCCTTAGCTTCAAACTCTTCTCTTTGTTTCCTTAAAAGTGCAGTAACATTTTCACTAATTTTAGGATTTTGTTGAGTTTTATTATTATTATCACTATCTGAGTCTGAATCAGAGTTAAGATTGATGATTAGTGGCTTCACAATAAATGTTGGTTTACTTGGAAGATGTTTTTGTACAATTGGAGTTGAGCTGGGAGGTAATTCAGTGATTTTCTTGGACATGGAAGCTAAAAGCATAGCTCTCATCACATCTACATCTTCTTCAATGTCTACATTTTCTTCCACTTTCTTGTGTTCCTCATTTTCTTTGTCATTAATTTCTTTCCTTCTTTTTCTTTCTATATATTTTTTTAGAAAAGCTGATTTCAGTGCTTCTAATCTTAATTCAGATAATTCTTTATCATGATCATCTTTTTCATTATCATGTATTTCATTTTCTTCATTTTTAGGTTTATCATTACTTTGTGTAATTAATGCCATCGTCCTCAAACATTCTTCATCTTGAGAATCAGGATCAATCATGCCTTTCAACCTTGTCCTAAGAGAATTATGATGAAATTCATCAGAAACATTGATTCTGACAGCTTCTTTTAATTGCTTCAATGTTCTACTATCTAGCTTCTCATCTTCAGAAGAAGAAGAAATCGAAATTCTCCTTCTTCGCTTATGTATATGCACTCTTCCATGCCTTCTTCTTTTCTTAGTTGGAAAGTAAAACTTGTTCTTCTGGTCCTCACTGTCCCTATCATCTGAATCTCCACTGATGCTACTCAAAGAAATTGCCCTTATTATGTTCCGACTGTAATCAGACTTACCACCGCAGGAAGGCATCGAATAGTCAGAAATTTCTTCAAAGTCCACATCTTCGTCATCCACAATTTCACCATCTTCTCGCTCATCCACCAACAGACTGGAAACCACTTCCATCACTAAAATAGAACGCGTTGAAATAAATTATCACACTCCTTTTATTATCTGAAAAATAATCCAACTCTATATTTTTCCAACGGAAATTCGTACAACTTGTTCAATATCCAAAAAATCCAGAAAAAGCATGACACACGATGCACTCAATTAGAAAATAATTTTATCAGTGCTACCAATTTTACTTCACAATATTGGCAACAATTCTCTATATGCATATTGGTATAGAATCGAATGATAGAATCCATTATAAGCCATTGCTAGATTGTTTTTGAATATATTATATTATAAAGGAAACAAATAGAAGATGTGTGACAACAATGATACCGCACATAATACAAATATTAACCAAGAAGATTCTGGTACAGATGGTGAAAGTAAAACAGAAAAACAAAAAAGTAAATATATGTTATGTTTTGTTTTCTTGAATGTTTCATTCTAATATTTATATATTTTTTTCCAGTTGATATACTTTTAAAGCCAACAGGTAATGCTCCAATTATGAAAAAGAAAAAGTGGTCAGTTGAATCTAACAAACCAATTGGATGGATTATTGATTTTATGAAAAAATACCTGAAATTGGAACCTCAAGAAAGACTGGTAATTTCATAGTAATATTAATTATGTTTAGCAATGTAAAAGTACTCATGTTTCAGTTCTTATATGTTAATCAAACATTTGCACCATCTCCTGACCAGATTGTCAAGAATCTCTACGATTGCTATAGCACTGAAGGAACACTAGTATTGCATTATTGTAAAACACAGGCATGGGGTTAAAAAATATTTATTATTCTGAATAATCATGTGTTCCTTATTTAATTTTTATTAAACTTCTAAATCTGGAATTAAACCATTAATTTTTGGTTTCTCAGTCCTTGTATGCCATACATAAACTTCTGTACAGTTTGATGCTAAAGGCTCAAGATTTTCTTTTGTTGTAAAGAAACTTAAAAACTCGCTTTCTTGCAAGCCATGCTCCATTTTGTAAGAAAAATTTGCTTGTAATTTAGTTAGTATTAAATCTAAATTAATAGCAAATCCTGCCATGTCTATGGCAAAAGGGCGATCTGGCTTCCATCCACTTTTATAGCCAATCACTTTACCAGTTTTTTCATCAAGAATAGGTAATTCAGCATTTAGACCACCTACTAAACCAACAGGCCACACTCCAACCCTCTTTACTTTAGATATCTGTAACAAAAATAAAATTATAAAAATAAATTATGAAAATAAATACTCAAAATTACATGAAAATAGCATCAAATACCTCTTTAAATAATTTAATACTGTAAGTGTTGTCATCATCCATGAAGTAAACAACACCTTTATCTTCATTGACTTTCAAATGATCTCTAAGCCATTTCAATCCTGCATTCCTCTGCTCCACACCTCTGTGCTTTTTCCACCTGGGATCCTATATTAATAACAATGAATATAATCATCTGTAAAACATGAAATTATTACACCTTTGCACCTTATCTTTTAGCTGCTCGAATGGTGGAGTCTTGGCATTGAGATGAGTAAATATAATATTAGAGTCATTGAGTATTCTTCTAACCAAATCTGTTTTCTCCTCAGAATCTTCAACAACGACCCAATGTATATTTGGTACCAAAGCCAATGTTTGTGAGATTCTAGTTAATTCTGCTTTTTGTACATGTCTGTAATATGTTGGGGTTATTGCATATATTGTGGGCAATCCACCACCTACTTTGTTTTGGTACAAATGCTCGACAAGTAACAATTGATGATGTGACAATTGCAACTGTTCTTTATTCAAAAACAGAGTTTCTTTAAGAAATTGCAACTTTTCAACATCTAAAAAGAAATAAGAAATAAATATTTTGTAGATAGAGTAATTGTTTAATTACCAGATTCTATTATACTTAGTTTGTATATGATTATTAAAATTGATAAACCAAAGAACCAAATCACAAAACGCTTTATTCTCATTTCCAGATTATTAAACATTTCCATTTAATTAAAAATATGCAGGGTAACCAATAACCCAAACTGAGACACCACCTATGACACATCCATCCGCAACATGCAAATAAAGTAAAAAAATAGCTTTGTTGGATGCAACCCGCAGATATCTGCAGAGGTCGATTAAAACTTCTAATGTATCATTGCAGAGGGCATGCGAGTACTCTTTAATGACGGTAGAATCCAGTACAATCAGCTGTTGATGTGTCACATTCAGTCCTACTATAAAATGCCAATGGTTTTGTTGTGCCAAATAGTGTCAAGTATATAGACTTCATATCTGTGCACTAATTAATAATCAATATTAAAATATGGAAAATTCTGAAGTTGCACTGTTGAATTTACTTTTTGATGACTTCACAAGTAAATATTTTTATTTAATATTATAAATTGTATTATTTATGTTTACATGTTTCAGAGCTGGGAGAAAAGAAAAGTTTTAATGAGTATATCAGGAAATTAGGTACATACAGGTGCGAAGAACTGCTAAAAGAACCTAAGAGATTGCATGATGAAAAATTGTCAATTTTTGAGCAAACACAGGATTTGGCTGTGAAAAATTATAAATCTTTCATTCAGACTGCTGAATGCTCAAAACAGTCTTCAGCACAATTCAATGCAGTTGAAGGAAAGTTGAACAGCTTATTGGAACATGTTCCAAAGTTTGAACAGAAATGTGAAGAGTTTCTTATTGAAAGCAACAAATTCAGTAATTTAAGGAAGTTAAACTCATTAACTTTGACAAGAAGTGTTAAGTTGGTTGAAATTTTGGAACTTTCTCAGCTGATGGATAATTTTATTAAAGATGATTCCTATGATCAGGCTTTGGAATTGGCAGCTTATGTGCATAGGTTGCACACCAAACATCCAGATATTGAAATCTTTCAGGTTGATTTTTTTTTAATTTAAAGTAATTTATGTAATAACCATTAGTTTATTTTTAGACTATATCTGCTGAAGTTGATAAGCTGTGGCAGATATTATTGCATCAATTGTTGAAGCAATTGCATAAAGATATACAATTACCCAAGTGTTTGGAAATTGTTGGTCATTTAAGAAGGATGGGTTCTTTCTCAGAGCCTGAGCTTAGATTGAAATTTTTGCAAGCAAGGAACAGTTGGCTGGAAGATAGTCTGAAACAGATTCCAACAAATGACTGTAAGAAGCTTAAAAATATTCCTAATATATTATAATTATTTTATTATTTTAGTGAATCAGCATTTAAGTAGAACAATTGAAGTTACTAGAGTTAATTTGTTTAACATTGTAACTCAATATAGAGCAGTTTTTAATGATGATGATCATAATCCCTTATTGGTTAATAATGGGAAGTATCAGAATGTAAATCAAAATTGCATATTCTTTGCCTGGTTGAACCAAAAGGTAATAATTAAGTAGGATGTATCAAGATATTAAATTAACAAATATGTGTTTTTCATCTAAAGATATCGGTATTTCTGACAACGTTGAAAAATGATTTGGCAAGCTGCACTGCATCACTGGATTCGTTTCTCGGACAATGCATGTACTTCGGATTGTCTTTTGGAAAGGTTGGATGCGACTTCAGGTTAATGTTGGTGCCTATATTTTTGGAAGCAATTGTTAGCAATTTTCAAAGAAACATACAAAATGCAACTATCGAGTATGAGGCAAATATGGAGAAGTTTACGTTGATCAACAAGAACTTCTCGAAGTTATCTTGGAAGAGCCGGAACGAGGATCCTCTGCAGCCGCCGGACAGCTTATTGGAATTTTATCCGTTAGCCGAATATGCTAATAAAGTTTTAATCAGTTTCAATAGCTTGAGGTTGTGCGCGCCTATCGCATCCGTCAATGATGTCACCGATATTATGCAAGAATCTCTGGTTAAAGTAGCCGATGGTTTGTTGGTATTGTACGGGCAAGAACATCAAGCTTTTACAGCGAACGCCAAAGACGCATTCACGCGTCTTTGCATGGCGTTTGCCGACGACTTTCTTCCCTATATACAGAAATGCTTTCATATCATCTACCAACCCACCAACATCGCTCAGTATTTAGGAATCGGAGTACAGACATTACAGGACAAGGGCATAACGATATTTAATCGAGATCAAATTATCGCTAATATTAGACCTTTGTTGCCGCAGAAAATTGTTCCCGAATGAAATTATATGATATTCTTTTATATATACTGTACATTAAAAAAAATCGTTTCATTTGCTCTCCTATTTGCTTTGTTCAAACTCCTTATCTGTTAAAAGTCATCAAAATTGATAGATACCATCGCTTAAAAAAATAGAATGTAGGCGAAAACACTTGAACGAGATAAAAGTATAAGGAATTAAATAACAGGTAATGTATTTATTTATATATATCTACGTATCTCGATGAAACTACTTTCAAATTTACTTCGTCTTCATAGAAAATGTAAATGTTTACAGAAATAGCAAACAAATTGTACAAACAGAGAGCCCAATGTCTTATCAATAGTAAACTCAAACATGAGGTATCTAATCCAAGTTAGATAGATCATACTTTCATTGGAAAAGTAAAAAGTATTATTTCATGAGCTCTTAACTTAAATAAATAATTCTTAAGAACAAATAAAGAATCATAATTAAGTTAGTTATTTATTAATAACGAAATCAATTGATATTAATAAATACATTTAAAAAATTACATTTATACATTACGTAAGACAATTTGAAATAAGTTCAATTAATAAGATTCATACACTTCAAGGGAAAGTATTTTCTATAAATCTCATAGTTCTATCATTAACTTATGTTTTGTATATTTATATAATGCTTTATTAGTCAATTATACTTTACGCTTAGTAGTTTCAAAGAAATCAGTTTTTCAGCTAGCTATTGCTTTATCTTATCAAGCGAAAAGCGACAAGGCAAGGTGCGGCGAAAAAATAATTTATGTAATTGTAACGTGTAAAAAAACGGATTGTCTCGTTCCGGTTTTAAACTGTCGCATATCGAACATCAGGTTATCCATACAAATTTCATCAACGATTGTTGTATATATCAGTAGTAATCAGAACTCAAATACTCTCCCATATTGAATATTGTGGAACATCTTATATGAATCAAGTTTGGATTCAGTGAACTTGCCTCATCTATTTGTTCATACGATAAAAACGTATTGTACATAATTAATACGTGACATTTATATATTTGGAATTTTTTTCTTCAATTTTTAATAAAATTTAAACTCATTGGCCACGGAAAGAGATAGGGACAGATAGTGATGACACTCGTGATCGTAATCGGACCGAATTTATTGGCTCATCGATATCAGTGAATAAATAAAGGATTGTCTTAATACCAATATAAAATTCCTACACGTAGAGTTTCGAACTTTATTAGTTCCGAGGTGTTTCCCTCAAACACACGCGTTCATCAACCAGGTAAGTCTCTTCTTCAAGAACTCCTCGATTTTGGGCAGACATGAATTTTTGGAAGGTGGAAGGTTGGGTCTTTGACATTACATTTTAAAATATTGCCAGATCTAACTCTTCCATGTTTTAGAAATTTAAACAACGCGCTTTGAAGATCGGACGTGCAACATTATAATTCCATACGAGGATACATCCATGTTCTTTAAAGTTAGTGGAGAAGTGGTCTCTTAACTTGATTTTAAATATAGTGAGATTCAACTCCTCCAACTCACTTTGCGAACATACGTTCAACATTACCTCGCAGCGCATCATTGCCTTTATCTTTGGTAACTGTAGTTATAACGATTTGTTGTGCAAATAGTAATATTTACTTTTCAT
>NW_017100087.1:332537-335434 GCF_001412225.1 Nicrophorus vespilloides | reverse complement strand
TGTGTACAGATATATATTTTATAATAATGTATGTATATAATAAGAGATCAATACATTCTATATAATATGTATATATAATATTTAACAAAAAAAGAATATTAATATTCAACATATCTTCCTTTTTTTTACATATTTATAAATAATTTATTACATGCTATATTTAACACTAACAAAATAAACTAAAATACTGTTAATTTGCATCTCTCACAATACAAAAAAAAAACGAATTGAAATTGCACCACAATTAAAAGCATTTTTAAAAATAATACACAACATATAATTTAGATAAGCCACATTAAAACAAGAAACAAAAAATATAAATATAAGATGAATTACACACAATTCAACTGTAACTATTTTTTTTATAAACAGTTAAATTTTGATTTAAAAAAAAAACCCTGGATAGTCTTTAATTCCGGTGGTGCAAATCGAGATTTCCTTATTATTTGTTATTAATCTTTGGCCAAATAGAAATATACAAGATTGTTCCACATACAAATTTAACGTATAACATTTAGACTAATTATGTTCCTTCCATTTTCGCACGTAATCATCAATCAAAATTGTTCATCCCATCCATTTTATATTGTATATTCATATAAAACTAGATATAAAAAATATCTCCGTAAAAGAATCGCAAAAACGTTCTCACAATAAATTGAACTCCGATTAATTTTACCGTTGCCGATGCTTTCCCACTTCCAGTCACCAATTTATTAACAAATTTAGTAAATCGAAACACTGGAAAATTTTGGATTTCAATAGAAAACAATTATTAAGAGAAAAAAAACTTTTAACCAGAAGCGAGTGGGCAACGGTTTTACTCTAATGTTACATTATAAATACTTGGTGTTTTACGTTTTCATCTTCATAATATATATATTTATATATAATAATCATAATATCCTGTGCTTTGACACCATCATTCCATCACCCTTTAATATTTTTATTTATCACCTTTCAAATTGAAATAATTTAATATGCAGCTAAATTATTTCGAATTGCGCAATTAAGCGGTGTACGATAAAATATTAAAACGTATTCTCGTGCCATGCCTTAATGATAATATACATATATAAAAGTGTGAAAAATTATAGGAATGAAATTATTTAATTGGTCATTTTTCGCAGTTCGCGGTACGAGTTCTCCTCTCTTCATATTTTTTTTTTTGCACTAAGCTATATAATTTAAAGACAAAAGATGAGCTCTCTGGAGGAGCATTACAATTTCAAAATTATTTTTTTTGGCACGAATAAGTACAACAAACACAAAGTAAAAATGCTTATAAATATATATATAAATAGGATTTTTCTTTTTTTTTTAAATTCGTGGCTTGTAAGTGAGGGTGACGTGAATTGTTTCTGTTTTTTTGGCAGTATCGGTTTTTGGTTTGCAACCAGAACTTGTGCTGGCAATTACGTTTGATGCACAGTTGTCGGCAGCCTCGATGGGTGGACATGAGCACAATTCGGTTTTCTTCTTGAAAGAACAAGACCTCGACGACATGTTCTTTTTCAGTTTAAAACTACCCTGTTTTGATGTCGACGATTTCCTCTCGCCGCGCCCCTTAAAACTGCATTTACAAATACAACAAATTGTAGTCAATTTCAGAGATAAGACAATTGGATAAGAACAGTACCTATTTGAACGTGATCCGTTCACCTTTCCTCGGCGACTCGTAGATCGAGACAAGTAACTTCGTTTGTCTCTGGAATTAGATCTATGAATACTTGGTCGCTTTTGAACTGATTCTGCACTCATTGACAAACCCATTCCTCCTACTGCAAAGTTAAACGATACTACAATTAACATCTAAAGATCAATTCGCGTAATATCAACATCAAAGTAATAAAACAAAACTGTTATTTTTATTAAATTTCGACAATTAAAAAAATATATTCTCACTCAACTAAGAATCATTGAAATAACTGATAAATCATAAATTACTAATATATAAAAAAAAATAACATTACCAATAGTTCCTGATGAAGAACGCCTTAACAAAGCGTTGGTAAGGACGGATACATCGGTTTCATCGAGTGGAATGTCCAATGAACCACCACAGCTGGAACATTCTACAGAAGGGGCCAAGAACCATTGCGATCTTGTCCTCATCCTTTCGGTTTGACGTTCATGTACCTTATGTAATGTAAAAATTAATAAAATAAATAATTATACGATTAGACTAAATTACCAATGGTAAATAACTAAGACTTCTTGTACTCTCTGCATAACGATTAACGTCTCGAAGTTCGTCCAGCGTCATTCGCTTACCAGCAGAATGGTTGTGACTAGTTTTCGATGATCGCGAACTACTCGAGGACCGCGACGTGTTATTACCCTGAAATCGATGTGATATTCAATGAATGTCCTGCAAATGCGTAACTAATTACCTGAAAAAATCCATTCTGTTCCAGTGAAATGGAAAGACGCGTACAGGATTCTAACAATGTATGTTCGGCAATCATTCCCAGACTATTGGAGCTCACCGCCTGATTAGTTAGGCCGGATTCAGCTAAGGCTGGTGTGGACTGACATTCGTCCACTTGGGACATCGCTATTAAAAGAAAAATGGCAATGGAAAACCAAAAAATATGAACGGAAAATGAAATATTTACAAAAAAAAGCTTTGTTTATATAATACAATCGGACATTAGTAAAATATTTTAAAAATTGATGGTGATGCATATAAACTTTCAAACTAATGAAAAACACACATCGTAACAATTAAAGCTTTAGGGGAATCGTGAATTATTAATCATGCAATATTAGTAAATGAAGCGTCCGTAATTAATTTCGTTAGTATTTTGGAATATAATCAATAATATTAAGTAAAATAAAAACTGAACGCATAAAAATATCTTTTTATTAAACAATATATTTGTATATATTTTCTA